>NC_069001.1:20421017-20439277 GCF_001194135.2 Octopus bimaculoides | reverse complement strand
GAACACCACTGGAAAATACGAAAACTAAAAGAAGCAGCACATATGCTAGGACACAACAACCTCCTAAACAGACCGAGTGCAGATATGAAAAGCATAGGGGAACTGGTATTAAGGAAGGATAGGAAAATATTAGATTTATAAGCTCTAAAATTCACTCCATAATTGCCTACAGGCATATAGCACAGTGGTTAAGAGCGCAGGCTACTAACCCCAAGATTCCAAAGCTATCCCCTATTAATTATATATCTGCTTTTTAGCATAAGGTTTGCAAGCTCTAAAAGGACTATGATAAACTTAAAACATCTCTTTACTTGGCTGTGTTTAACAGTGTCCCAAAAGTTTGATAAGAACTACACTGATAGCAACAGCTTATTTACAAACATTGATCTAGGCCAGAGATGGGCAACCTTTTTGAGAGTGTATACCAAAACTGGTAAAATCTCTGACACAAAATTCTTCCATGTGCCAACCAAATATTTTTGAAAACATATTAGGCTACTTGGGTTTGTTAAAAACTTTTTTAATAAATGATAAAAAAAAAGATCACCGTAGAGTAGTAAAACACAGTATATAATGATGGAAAATGTATTAATTCACCTTCAAAGTTACATCTAAACAACAATGAACTTTTGCTACTTTCAAAAGAAAACATCAGTCAAATGAAACACCTATTTGACAGAAAACTTGCGGATTCCTTTCGATATACATGTATATACAATATTATCAGTGGGACTTCTGCTGCTGCATCACTGATGACAGAGATTTTGCACCGGGTTTATATTTCATAACCTTCAGAGATATGCATGCACTACAAGTTTCATCTGTCAGGTTACTTCTATTACAAAACTTATCAAAGTTCATCACTGAGAACAAGGATTCACAGGTATATGTTGATGAAAACATCGATATTAGTGCTGTTGCAAAGTTTTTTAAACTGGGAAAATTTTCTGAAATGGCATTCCAATTCCTTAATTCATTTTCTGCATTCCTCTCTGGTACTCCTGTCTCTAAATCACTTTTTTCAATATTTTCTAAGTTAAATCGAAGGTCCAATAAATTTTTGCTTCCAAAAATTGAGCTACTTTGAAATTCAATCAACTGCATTTCAAAATCAACCATGTCTATCCATGAAAGCATTTGTAAGTTCAGTTCTTCCAGTTTGATAATGTCTGGAAACTTAATGAATTTTGCTGCCTCTTCCAGTTCCCTGAATTTAGCAAGCCTTGTAGAAATCTGCTCAACAGTTGACTCGATAATGTTTACAAACAGTTTTTGAAGACATTGGTGCTCTGTTCTGTTGTCGTTTGAGAGATCATTGATGTACTTCTTTATGTTTGGAAAGTATCTAAATCTTTCATTGTCCACATCCCTCTTTAAAACTTCTAGTTTCATTTCAAAAGACTTTATGTAAGTAAACATAACATCAAGTGTCGTACCAGAGTCCTGTAATTTAACATTCGAGTCATTCAAATGTTCACAAACATCTGCGAAAAAACACCAGTTTACAAACCCACATGATGTCAGACAATTCTTGATAAGAAACATGCTGGTCATTCAAAAAGAGTTTTATCTCATTTAAGCAGTCAACAAATCGTTTCAGAACCAAACTTTGGCTAAGCCATCGAACATTGTTAATCCTAATACCTTAACTTAAAATGTGCTAAATGGAAATAAATAGTAAGCAGGCATATAGACATAGCGATGGCAGTTTGGTGAAGAAGTGTGGGTTCTGTCCCAGTGCATGATATCTGGGGCAAATGTTTTACAGCCATAAGTTGATTGATACCTTATGTGTGGAGTGTGGTAAGCAAAAACTATGCAGAAGTTGACCATATGTGTGTGTGTGCTTGTGTTCAAATATGTGTTTATGTTGTCTCTCTATGTCCTATATGACAACTAGGGGTGGATAAAACAAAAACCAGAGAAAAATAAGTTCTGAGGTCAATATAATCAATTAAACTCTTGAAGGTGGCACTACTGAACAACCATTGTTCAATGACCAGTAAAAGCAAGGCATGAGCACGTTGGACAATTGCCTGGGGGCCCCATGGGTCCAGGGGCCAAATTTTAATCTGTATATTTCATGATTTGCTTTCATTAAATAAATAATATAGGCCCAGTGCATTGCTTTGCCAGGAGATCTGTAATAATGCAAAGATGGCTCTGAGTAAAACGAAAGCAGTAGAGAAACCAAGCATATTCTTAAATATCATCAAGTGAAGAGAAGTACCACATTGAATAACATTATGTAAGCCTTGTCAAAGCAATTGTTAGGATTGAAACTAACTAAATATCATAAACATGTAGTTGAGTATACTTTCATGTTTGTCACTTTCTCACCCAAATAGAAAAGGTTGGCAAAAATGGTGATAATAACGATATTTCTAATGACTATATATGTTGTTCTATGTATTTAAAGTTATGTAAAGTGGAGGATTATATGATATTACTCATATCTTTCCTCAGATTATCAGCAATGATATAAAATTATTTAAAATAGAAACTGAAATTGGTAATTGTAATCACCACATGAGAAATGGTAAAACACCAGATTATTTGCAATATTTAATCTCAACCCACTAGATTTCAAATCCAAATCCTATTATGGTCAACATTGCCTCTCATCCCTCCAGCATCAATGAATTAGGTACATGTCATGTATTGAAGTCAATTCCATTGATAATACTTTGTCCTTTAATATGAGTCAATGTTAAAAATCAATAATGAAATGTGGTTTTTACAGACTTGAAAGTTATTAACACATTTTGAAAATGTTTCACAAAATACATACCTGCCGATGCAGGTATATCACAGAACCAAGTAATCTCCATGTCCCTCCTTGTCTGTCAACATGGAGCATACGAAGGATTTGCAAGAAACGAACTCCTCTGAAAATTTAAAGATAGTTTTTAAAAACCTTGAAAATAATATATATATATATATATTTCACTTAGGCATTGAGATGCTAATAACCTGGTCTTAAAACTCAATATACATATGCTTCAGTACAAAGTGTCAGTCAAGTACAGAGCAGGAATAAGAAATTGGGATGACAAAGGTATAAATAATTATGTTATGAATTTCATTAGCTTGCAACTGTTTCTGCTATGAGGTGCAATGCACTCATAGCTGAGTGCCTGAGTATCACCCTACAGTTTCGTCAGTGCTTCAACCATGAAGTGTAATTTATTTAGGAAAACATTTACATGAATGTATATAAATAGAAAAGCATTATACATATATGTAAATATTTTTGCAAATAAATAGCACTTCATGTTTGAAGCTCTGATGAAGCTATAGGATAATATTCAAGCACTCAACTATGAGTGTATTGCAGAAACAGCTGTAAACTAATGAGGTTCATAACATAATTGCTTATTTCCTTTATCATCCCATTTTATTATACATACATACATACATACATACATACAGATGTGTATGAGTCTGTTTGATACATATACATACATACACACACACATATGTACATACATACATACATACATGCATGCACACATACAATCACACACACACACACGAAATTATATATTTAAAATAAAAAGCAACAATGTATAAATTTCATGTATAGTTCACAATAAAATCGTCTTCTA
Organism: Octopus bimaculoides; assembly: GCF_001194135.2. Classification (NCBI taxonomy): domain Eukaryota; kingdom Metazoa; phylum Mollusca; class Cephalopoda; order Octopoda; family Octopodidae; genus Octopus; species Octopus bimaculoides. The sequence continues at coordinate 20,435,669 of NC_069001.1, read as the reverse complement.
CAGCTGTTTTAATGGAATAAAACATCAAAGTTCAAAGAGTGCTTTTTACATGTCACCAGTACAAGTGCCAGGTATGCGACACTACACTGGCCATGACTACAATTTCACTTGGCTTGACAGATTTTCTCAAGCCCAATGTTTAAAGGGTGCTTTTTATGTGCTATGACTGCGATTTCACTTGGCTTGACAGGTCTTCTCAAGCATGGGACATCGCCAAAGGTCTTAGTCACTTGTCATTGCCTCCATGAGGCCCAACATCTGAAGATCATGCTTCATCACCTCATCCCATGTCTTCCTGGGTATACCTCTTCCACAGGTTCCCTCCATAGTTAGAGAATGGTATTTTTTCACACAGCTGTCCTTCTCCATACACATTACATGACCATACCAGTACAGTCATCTCTTTTGCACACCACACCTGATGCCTCTTATGCCCAACTTTCTCTCATGACATTTACACTCTATTGTACATGCACACTGACATTGCACATTCAGCAAAGCATACTAGCTGCATTTCTTTCAAGCCTTTGCAAGTCCTTGGTGGTCACAGCTCATGTGTTACTGCCATGTAGCATGTATTATGTATACATGCACATTAAGTATGATATACAGAGTGAAAATGTCCAATACAAATGTACTGAATGAGGCTGGAACCAACAGTGAAGGTCTTTTGCCCAGCAGGTACCCTGTGGTTGATCAGTGCAGGCTCAATTATCGTTCAGAGACTGCTTACACCCAAAGTCAGAGACAGAGAAAAGGGTAGGATAAGGAAGTAAATTGAACAGCAATTGAATGCTGGATGAGAAGTGAACCCAGTGGAAATGGATTATGAAAACACATGAACTCAAAATGGAATGAATATAAAGGAAATGGGAATATGAGGGGGTACCCAAAAGTAACCAGAAACCTTCTCTGTAGGACAAGCCCATTGTAGTTCAGGCTTTTGCCACTAGAAGCCACTTGATGTGGCCCCCAGGCATCAGTCTGCCAACCAGCGTTGACCAGTGAGGTCATACTGCCACATGGTGTGTCTTTGTTTTGCAGTGCTTCTCTCCTGTTTGTTGATTTTTGCAATGGTTGAAATGAAGGAACAGTGTGATTCTGTGAAATTCTGTTTTCTGCTGGGTAAAATAGTGGCCAAAACAGTTGTCATGCTTCAAACAGCTTACAAAACCACTGCCATGAGCAAAACACGAGTTTATGAGTGGTTTTCACAGTTTAAGAATGGTCACTTGTGTCGCTTGAGGACCAACCTTGTTCAGGGCAACTGTTGAACTCCCGAACAAATGAAAACATCATGAAAATTCATGAACTTATCTTGGAGGACTGTCACTGAACAATTGATAAATTTGTTGATATGATTGGTGTGTCTTGGAGCTCCTGCAAAAGAATTTTGAGTGAGGAATTGCGAATGAAAAGAATTGCAGCAAAATTTGTACCTCGCTTCCTCACGAAAGATTAACAGCAGTCATGGCTGAATGCATGTCATGAACTAAAAGAACAGTTGGAAGTTGATCTGGACCATTTTTCAAAGGTCATCACTGGAGACAAAAGCTGGTAATATGGAATTTGCAGATGTGGAAGAGGTGAAGGAAAAATGACAGAGGTGTTAAAAGGTATCACTTTGCAAGAGTTCCAGGAGTGCTTTGAACAATGGAAAATGCACTTTGACTGATACATTGCTTCAAATGGAGAATACTTTGAAGGCAATAAAAGTATAAACATGCAAAACTAAGTAAATAAGATATATTGCAAACTTCTGGTTTCTTTTGGGTACTCACTTGTAGAGAACCCAGTAGAACTGTTACAAAAGGTTTGCCTCCTTGGCATGACCAAAATCATCAGGAAAATAGTAGATAGTTGAAAAGAACAGATTGCATGGTACTGTAGGCTGCAAGTAGCAAGCCTGAGATGCATGCAAGACTCCAGGAATTCCAACAAAACCTAAGTTAAAATAATAATAATAATAATTATTGTTGTTGTTGTTGTTGTTGTCACCGTTATCATCAGTGAAGGTGATTACTGGAAACATGCAAACGCTTTTGTATGTCATTATGTCAAACGAGGTTACAGTGAATCACGTTTAAAGAAAATAGCAAATGAAATAGCTAAGATTATCAAAGATAGTCAAACCTACACGCAAAATTTTAGCAAAAGAAATACAATAGATGATAGAATTCCTTTAATGATTAGCTGGCACCGACATTTCGCTGGCATTTCAAAAGTGTTGCATGAAAGATACCAGCATGTGGTGAAAAAATATCCCCGTTTCAAACAGATATTTCCTCAGCCACCCATTGTAGCCTTTAGACGGAATAAGAATATAAGAGAATTATTGACCTCTATATCTGACTCCAAGAAAACGAACATTGGAGTATCTGCACGCTGTACCTTAAAGAACAGCTGCAAGAGAGGTAAGCCCTGTTCATTGTGCAACAACATGAGAGAAGTGAAATCCATCAGAAATCATAACAGAAATGTTATGATTTATACAGAAGGTGGAACATGTAAAGGTTCCCATTTGGTGTACGGTGCAGAATGCACGAAACACAACTTAATTTATGTTGGTTGTACAACAGAACGATTAAACAAAACATTTAATGAGCACAGATTCGACATCAGGCACAATAATAGTAGCTCAACAGAACTTGCTGAACATTTCGTTTCAAGCGGCTGCAATTTTAAAGAAAACTTGAAAGTGCATATTCTCAGAAAATATTCTGAATCTGCCCCACTTTCACTTCTCAGAATATATGAGGAGAAATATGTTTGCGGGTTATTAACATCACGCCTTGGAGGAATGAATAAGATGACAGGAGAATATCATCAAATTTATACAAAACTGTTTGATTAAATATTCTTCTTTCTCTCTTTTTCTTTCCTTTTTTTTCTGTCGTCTTCTTTTTTTCTATTTTTTTTCTGTCTTTTTCTTTTCGCCTGATATCAAATTCTAACTTAAAATCTGATGATACCATTCCATCAACGTATGGACGCTGGTTGCTCTCGTTCATACTTTACATTTAAATTTCTGTAATTTTGAATTTTTATCACTTCTTATTTTGAACTTGACAAAGACAGACGTACTGTTGAAATATCGTTCAACTAATAAAATATCTTACAATCGAATCGCGCTCTTCATCTTGACTAATAATAATAATAATAATAATAATAATAATAATAATAATAATAATAATAATAATAATTTCAAATTATGGCACAAGTTCAGCAATTTCGATGGATGGGATAAGTCAATTGTATCAACCCCAGTGCTCAACAGGTACTTATTTTATTGACCCCAAAAGGATGCAAGGCAAAGTTGGCTATGGCAGAATTTGAACTCAAAAAGTGAAGATGGACAAAATGCCGCTGAGCATTTTGCCCGGCATGCTAATGATTCTGTCAGCTTGCCGCCTTTTTAATAATAATAAGAGCACTCAGAGAGTGCAAACCTCCACCAAGGAAACACCAATGTCCTCTCAACGATTAACCGGAGATGATTTTTAAAATGAGAATATCTGAAATAAACTCGACTACTCTCACAAACAAGAATACTAAAAATGAACCTGACCGCTCTCAAAAATTAAGGAAAAAACAGGAAAAATAATCCAGAATCCTTGTCTGGTGCTGGATTGATCCCAAAATCTAATCAGTTTGTGCTAGTCTCAAGGCCAAACATCCCTAAAAATTTCATCCAAATCTATCTAGTGGTTTTTTTAGATATCATGTCCATGGACAAACAAACAACCAAACACAACTGAAAACAATACCTCCACCTTAGTGAAGGTGAAGGTAAGAATAATAATAATAATAATAATAATAATAATAATAATAATAATAATAATAATAATAATTACCGGATGGCAGAAGTGGCAAATACTTGTCCTTCGGAGCCTATAAGAAAGACGACAATCGATGCAACAACAACAATAAAATCTGCAAAACAAAAATAAAATAAGAATCAGTATCAACTAATTCAGGAATTTGTTAAATATAAAAAGAATTTTTATGCATTATGTTAGCTTATAAAAGTGTGTTGAAAGTTTAATCAATAGGACACTGAACAAAATATCAAGAGGTCAGATGCTTGTATGTTGTGACTACCACACTGTTGTGACAGTAGCTAAAATACTTAAATATGAATGGTCGTCGTAAAAAAAAAATTGCCAGTAGAATAGATATCTTAGAGTATCCTTTCATCTATGCTGTGAATTCTATTCCTTTGCTGAAATTTTATAAAATTAGTAACAGTTATACCCTAGGACCAACTGAATTAACTATGCTACCCAAAAAATATTTAGCTTTGCTGCAAATCTAAAAAAGTTTTATTATGGTAAAAATTTGTTCTTCTCATGCCCTATTTTGTGTCAAGTGAAAGAGTAAGATAACAGAAATGCTTATACTTCAAGACCAGTGGTCCTCAACCATCTTTTGCCTAAAGACCCCTTTGATTCCTATTTTACTCTGTTGGACCCCAGTGTTAAAAAAATGCTATTATATTTTCATAATTAGATATTAAGAATATTATGAAAAAATTAAGATATTTGGTTTATTGTAAATGTATGACCAGTTTATTACTCTTTAACTTTAACTACAAAATCTTATATAGAGCCCCAAGGGTTATACGGACTGTGGATAAGAACCACTACTTTACAGTGATTAGTATTTCCTTTCTTTCAGTTCTTGTGTGAGAAAAGACCCTTGCCCAAAACACTAGATTCTATTTCAACTAATATATTTCTATTTTCCCTTTTAATCTGATTCATGCTGACATAAACTACCTGTGACGATATAATGATGAGCCAAAGTTGACAAAGTAATATGAATCAAAATTATTAATCATCATATAGGCGCAGGAGTGGCTGTGTGGTAAGTAGCTTGCTTACCAACCACATGGTTCTGGGTTCAGTCCCACTGCGTGGCACCTTGGGCAAGTATCTTCTACTATAGCCTCGGGCCGACCAAAGCCTTGTGAGTGGATTTGATAGATGGAAACTGAAAGAAGCCCGTCGTATATATGTATATATATATGTGTGTGTGTGTGTTTGTGTGTCTATGTTTGTCCTCCTAGCATTGCTTGACAACCGATGCTGGTGTGTTTATGTCCCCGTCACTTAGCGGTTTGGCAAAAAGAGACGGATAGAATAAGTACTAGGCTTACAAAGAATAAGTCCCGGGGTCGATTTGCTCGACTAAAGGTGGTGCTCCAGCATGGCCACAGTCAAATGACTGAAACAAGTAAAAGAGTAAAAGAGTAAAGAGTATATATTCATTGTTACTTCAGAAAGAAAATGCCATCTGTGTTACTTCAAAAATACAAGATAAAGTAAGAACAGAAAAGTAAGTCTATTTCAAAATATTATTTTCCACTCAAGGCACAAGTCTGGAAATTTTTGTGGAAGGGGCCAGATTGGATTGACCTCAGTAAACAACTGGTACTTAATTTGTCGACCCCCGGATGGATGAAAGGCAAAATCGACCTTGGCAGAATTTGAATTCAGAATGTAAAGACAGACAGCGGTGGTGATGCCAAGATAAAATACAAGCAGTACACTCTGTATATGATACAGGAGTGGAATAAAACTTACTCTCTACTTCCACTATATAAACTATGCTATCCAAATGATAAAGAGTGATTTTTTAAATTATTTTATTCTTCAGTCAGATAAATGAATAATTGACATTGGCATGATGTGTTCATTGGTTTCTATAAGATATTACCTGGTTGACATCAAATATCAATCAAAGTTAAATGTTGCTCAACTGACCAGCAAAATTGTAAGGAAACTTACCGATAACAGATATTGGTTTTCTAGCAAACCGTAGTCTTCCAGAAACACCCATGTATTTACTTCGACAACCGGCTGACCAGAGACGTATGATATATTCAAAACCGAAAAAAAATACTAGCACAACTTCCTGAAAAGAAAAGGAAATTGAGACAGACACTGTATTAGAAATAATTCAAATTCTGTTACAAAAAATACATCTCTCAGTTGTGTATACATGAAATTAGAACTTAAGGGTTAATCAAAAGTTTGGGATGGAATTTGACTGAAATTTATGCAAGTGTATATCTTTTAGCAATGTATATCAATGAAGGATGCAAATACAGCATCCATCTAATCTTTATGCTAGTTGTTCTGCACTGAGTTACAGAAAACTCCCTTGCTACTTTTGTCATTGGAGATGCAGGAAAACTGTGACTGGTCCATTGGAAGCATTTAATGCTATTTTAACAGTTACACACCATTATTCAGCTATTGTGATATAAAACAATCATCTTTAAAGTAGTGCTTCTACTTCTCCCAGTGTTGCTGTTGTGATTGTTTTCATTAGGCAAACCTACAATTAATAGCATTCTATTCTATGATCATTCTATCTTATTTTCAGACAAAGTGCATTATTCATTGTGTTGTTTCTTTAAGATGGTTGAGAGGGATTTGACTGCTATTTCTAGTATATCAAGGGACCACTCTTGAATTGGCATTTTTGTTGAATGTATTTCAGGTCCATGATACAAATTTACAGCTACTTGAAATACATTATTTGCAAATAAATGTATGCATGTGTGAATACCTCTGTATGGATGTGTTTGTGTATTTGTATGCATGTGAATGTGTCTGTCATAACCAAATGGTTAAAAAGATTGCTTCACAATGATGACACTTTGGCTTTGAACTACGTGAAGCCTTGAACATATATCTGATACTATAACCTTGAATCAACTGAAGCCCTCCAAGTGAAATTAGGTAGATGAAAACTGAGGGAGCCTATCAGATGAATTCTAGCAGTATGTCTGCTGATTTTATATGAGGGTTACATTAACCCTTTAAAACCAACCCTGAGAATCTATGATACAAACATCTTGCTTTAGTATAATTTAAATTCAAACCTCTAAATTTTATATGCCCTAAACACCCCTTTTTTTTATTTACCTTTAACCCTAAAAACGTTTGACAGCAACAGGAGCAATGCAGAGTTTGTTTTCTTCCAGATGCTTGCTCATTCTCTATGATATTATTGCAGTAAAGGCTTCGTAAATTGTAGGGAAACAAATTATTGGTCTGTAATTTTGTGGGTTTGCTGTTTCAGTGGATTTAGGAATTAGGATAGTTTTCCCTTCCATGAGCCATTCAGGCATTGTCTCTGGCTCTGCTAGTATGCCATTAAATTTCTCAGCCAGCTTTTTATGTGTTCTTGTCTGATAATTTAACCAGAAGTTGGGGATCTTGTCGTGCCCGGGTGCCTTCCAGTTGCTTAGTTTTTGCAGTGCCTGGGTGACCTCTTCAGTTGTTATAGAGGTCCAGAGTTATTCAGGTGCTAAGTTCGTTGTTTTGATAGACCTTTTCTGAGGTTGCTCCTTTGCCGACCATATTTCTTTCCACAACTGCTTAACTTCCCAACCTAACCTGTCATATCTCTCAACTTTTCTTTCTTCCTTATTGCATACCTTGTTGTCAGCTGGGCATGCTATATCTATGAGCCAGTATAGTTTAGTTTCTTCCTCAATTAAGACTATGTCTGGCTTCCTATTCTCTATCTCATGGTCGCACTGAATCATGAAATCCCATAGAATCTTTGTATTTCTATTTTCGATGAAGCCTTCAAGTTTGTGGTCATACCAATTTTTTGCTCTGTCAAGTCCATACTTGTTGCAAAGTGTCCAGTGGATATGCCTGGCTATATTGTCATGACATCTCTTATATTTCTTCTGGGCTAGTGGTGTACATTGGCTGGTAATATACCATGCGGTTTCACCATTTTGTCCACAGATTCTGCACTTATCACTTCCTGATGTGTTGTCTGTTTTGTATTTTATGTAGTTTGTTCTTAGTGCCTGCTCTTGAGCAGCACCGATTAGGGCCTCCGTTTCTGGTTTTAAATCATTTTTAGTCATCCACAGCCATCTGTTTTCTCTGTCTGTCTTATCTTCAGCATCCCTATGAAATTGACCATGCATTATTCTCTTTACCCACCTATTTTCAGTTTCATTCGTTTTCAATTTCTTGTATAGTGCTTTATCTTTGCAATCTTTCATCCTGCATGAGCCTGACCTTCTTACTTCTAATAACAGCGGTTCTGTGGCATTTTTTACATACCATGCTATGTTGTTTTCTTCTGCTCTAATGCTGTGTTTGCATCCAATAAGTCCTCTTTTCCCTCTTTTTCTTAATACATACAGTCTATCTGTGTTACTTTTGGGGTGGAGTAACCCATATTTAGCAACTTCCTTGTCTTTCTGTCTGATCCGTTTAGTTCGTCTACTGTCCATGCGATTACCCCTACTCCATATCTAAGGTGTGAAACCGTCCAGATGTTGATAGCGTCGATCTTATTCCATCCATTTAATTTTGACTTAAGGATCAGTCTCACTCTGTGCAAGTACTCCACCTTAAATTTTTCTGTCATTTCTATCTCCATCAATTTATCCATTTCCAAAATCACCAAGTGCTTATAGCCCATCTCTTCTATCTACTTCATAACCTCCCCTGACAGTATCGTTAGCCCGTACATACTTTTGATTTTGCCTCTCTTCAAGACTAACACACCGCACTTTCTCAGTCGGAACTCCGTTCTGATATCAGCACTGAAGGTATACACCGTATCAATGAGGGAACTGACTTGGGATTCATCTTTACCATAAAGTTTGAGGTCATCCATGAATAACAAATGGTTGACTTTTTGTTGGTAGCTTTTGAATACACACCCAGCTTTTGCTTTCCTCAGAATTAGTGTTAGCGGTATCAAGCACAGTACAAAGATCAGTGGGGAAAGGCAGTCCCCTTGGAAGATGTCCCTCCTAATTTCTACTGTCCCTAAACTTCTTCCATATGCTGTCAGGTCTGTCCTCCAATTCGCCATACTTTTTCCAAGCAATCACTCAACATTCGATGCAATACCAAATAGATTCATACACTCCATAATCCAAGAATGTGGGATCATATCGTATGCCATACGTTAGTTGATCCATGACATGGCTAAGTTACTTTTCCTCCTCTTGCAGTCTCTAAGTACAGTTCTGTCTATCAGGAGTTGATCCTTGGTACCTCTGCACTTACGCTTGCAACCCTTCTGCTCATGTGGCAGGACTCCATTTTTTTCTAGATATTTGTACATTGACTCTGCAAGTATTACAGTCAATAACTTCCACATAAGTGACAGACAGGATATCGGCCTGTAATTGTCTACTGTATTGCCTTTTTGATGTTTTTCAGGCACAGCAATGTCCTATCCAATGTCAACCACTCTGGTGTTACTTGGTCAGCATTTAAGTTGAGTTGCGCAGCTATTCACGCATGACATTCACCAAATCTTTTGATCCAGTAGCCTTGAACTCCATCTGATCCTGGGGGGCCTTCCAATTGCTCATTTTTTTTGCTGATTTCCTTCACTTCCCTGACTGAAATGACTAATTCCGCCTGTTTTCAACAGACTACTGTTTGACTGTTTGTTTCAGTTCTTGCAACCATTCAGCATCCTTCTTGTGCTTCCTTGTCTTTGCTCCAAATGTAACTCCAAATCCTTTGACTTTCAATGTTATCAGGTATCAACTTTTCGTCTGTACACTCTCCATTTATTTATTTATAGAATCTCTTCTAATCTACCCTGGATAACTTATTCTAGTGGTAACCCTTCATTTTTTGGTTGTATCTTACCATCTTTGCTTCCTTTGCAATGAGGCGTTGTTTCAATACCTCCACTACTATTTTCAGGCCCTTTCTTTCAATATTATACTTCTTTTTCAGCACCCTGTATTTTTGTTCGCTTTTAAGCTCCCCTTTCTCTTTTCGGTTTAACATAGAGATTTCCTTTGAGAGCATGTCTAACCCTGCCTGGATTCTTCTTTTCTTTTATTGTTATTATCATCATTATTATTATTGTTATTATTATTATTATTATTATTATTATTATTATTATTATTATTATTATTATTATTATTATTATTATCATTATCATTATTATAATTATTATCATTATACAATAAGCATGCCGTATGTTTGTAGTAGACAAGGATTGACTCTGTTTATTGAATTGAACAATATTTCGACAACATGTCTTTCTTCTTCAAGTTCAAAATGTAAAAAAAATACAGACATCTAGAAATTCAGAATTGGACCTGGAATGTCCTGTATTTATTTTTAGATGGAATGATGTCATTAATTTCTACTTTTTCACAATAGGTAACAAAAAAAAAAAAGAAACCAGGACTAAGAGAACATTTGGTTGAAAAGCTTTGTGTAAATGTGATGAAATTCTCCTGTCATTTTGTTCATCCCACCAGGGTGTGACGTTAGTAATTCACAAATATATTTATTATCCTCATGCGTTTTGAGGACTGAAAGAGTGGAGGAGTCTGTATATTTTCTGAGAATGTGTACTTTCAGGTGTTCTTCAAATTTACAGCTGTTTGATGTAAAATGTTCAGCAAGTTGTGTTAAAAATGTTGTTATTGAGCCTAACATCTTACCTATGCCCACTGAATCTTTTATATCATTTTCTATTGTGAAATCAACATAAAACACGTTTTGTTTGGTGTATTCCACTGCATACTACAGGCATTCTGAAACTATACTCCTGTGCAGATATCAGAAACAAAAACAATGAGAAAACTCAGCTGTAATCTTTGTGGAAATGAGTCACTTAAGGGCTTTGCCCTGAGAAACTAGATATATAGAGAAAGAGAGTCCAGAACAACAGTATAACCAATAATGACAAGTTGCTGTTACAATAACACTATCTTTTGAAGTCCTGGATCCTAGCCCACCTCTGTAGTACCACTCCATCCACTTGCAAGTATGGGAAGTAGATGGAGGCCAGAGAACAACTGCTGATTGTTGCAGGAGTTAGAAATGAGGATGCAACAAAAAGATTAAAGGGTTGATATACAATGACAAAAGGGATGTAAAACACATAGAAGACATATGGATGTTTTTGAGTGTGCTCAGTTTCAGTCAACAGTGATAGGTGAGTCATGGACACTCTAGCATGACCAAGCTGATAGGGGTTTAACCGAAGTGCGGATGGTTTATTCTGTGTATTCTTCATGTTTCTTTTTTAAATTATATCTTGCTTTAGTTATTGTGTTAATTCAAACAATAATACTTAATCTTTAAAAGCTAAGACTTTCTGAAAAAAGATAGAAATGTGCTTGTGGATACCCTTCTACAATTTGTTCACATTTGACACCTCCAGAATTCTACTTGGATTAAGCTTTATGAATTAAATAAGGTTTCAGTTTTCTTTGTAGCAAAATATATATGATATTGCCAGTAGCAACATTCTGAACCAAACCTTCAATGAATTTATAAAGAGCAAAAATTCCTTACCATCCAGAACAATGTTCCATTTGCAAATTCTGTATATTGGTCAATGGTAGATAAGACACTGAATATAAGGCAGATTAAAACCATCATAAACCTGTGGAAAAGCAAAAGAAAAAAATATATATACATATAGTAATCCCTAATGTAAAATATATCATTTATTGGCATATTTGACTGTTTTGTCATTGTTAAGCCCTGGTCAGGTTGACTTATGAGCAAAAACTTATTTTTCTGAAGATGGTAAGGTGTTATTTGACTGAGATTTTGCTGTTATTTTTTGTAAGTTAAATGGGGGACACAACATTATTGATAACCAACACAAACAGATCGTGCCTGACAGACACAAACTGTTGATATTGACATAAAACATTCAATACCTACACAAACTCTAGGTGCCCACCACCATCATCATCATCATCATCATCATCGTTTAACGTCCGCTTTCCATGCTAGCATGGGTTGGACGATTTGACTGAGGACTGGTGCAACCGGATGGCTACACCAGGCTCCAATCTAATTTGGCAGAGTTTCTACAGCTGGATGCCCTTCCTAACGCCAACCACTCAGAGAGAGTGTTGGTTCCAACACAAACAATACTGTGCACATATTAATGATACTACAAATAAAGAAAATGTTTATACCTCAAACAAAGAATCTGTTGACACTCCACCATACAAAATATTGATACCACACATAATCAAACCACCGATGCCTCCACAAAGAAACTCTTGATATCTCATGCAAATATACTGTTGACAGTTCATTCAGATTCAAACTGTTGATAACATAGAGAGACAAATTATTGAAACCCTAACAAAAACCCCCAATTGATGATTCCTCATACAAGCTATTGATTCCAAATACAAATGTTGAAACACACACTAAATGTTGATGGTCCATCAAAGCTAACCAGCACAAACAAACTGTTCATACCTTACAGAAACAGTTGAGATCTCAAACACACTCTTGATATCATATACAAACAAACTGATGATAGTCCATACAACCTTGTTGATATCTCACACAAATTAATGATACTCCAAAGAGACAAACTGGTGCTATCACACTAAATCATGATTGCGAGGTGCATCAACATTCCTCTGAATGTTGATGCACCTCACAAACAAAGATTATCATATCCTGCTCAAAGTAACTGTTGGTATTACACAGAAGGAAACTGTAGATATCTCACAAAAAACATACTCTTGGTACCCAACACAAAACATTGATACCCCATGCAAACAAACAATTCCTACACAAACAAATTTGTGACACCCAACACAAACTGTTGATACAACACAGAACCTGTTGATATGCAACATAAATAGTTAATGTGATATACAAACTGCAGATACCCTACACTAATTACTGATACCAAACACAGTCACTTGATTCTGCATACAAACAATTAACACCAAGACAAACGGGAAGATATGACACATAAACTAACTTCCCCACAGCATGGGAGGAACCACCCACAAGGAGGCAGTGGTTATGTTGAATGGAGTGTTAGGCTTTAGGGGGCAGTGAGGGAACAGTAAGTTAACATAATTAACAGTAAATTTTATACAGTATTTACATTTGATGGATATTTGTCCTCATCTTGTTTGTTGTTAACACGTTTCGGCTGATATACCCTACAGCCTTCATTAGGTGTCTTGGGGAAATTTCGAACCTGGGTTCTCATTCCTAAGGTATTTTTCGATGTTGTTGTTATTGTTATTATTATTATTATTATTATTATCATTATTATTATTATTATTATTATTCAGGTCACTGCTTGGAATCAAACTCGGAATCTTGGGGTTAGTAGCCCGCACTCTTAACCACTATGCCATATACCTGTGGGCAATTATGGAGTGAATTTTAGAGCTTATAAATCTAATATTTTCCTATCCTTCCTTAATACTGGTTCCCATATGCTGTTCATATCCGCACTCGGTCTGCTTAGGAGGTTGTTGTGTCCTAGCATATGTGCTGCTTCTTTTAGTTCTCATATTTTCCAGTGGTGTTCTCTGTCTCTTATTTTTAACTTCATCCCACAGGGGGAGGTGGTCTCCATTTTTCCATACATGACCAGCTATACCCGATTTATCAATATCTCCCTGTGTCACAGGTTTGCAATGTTCCTCTACCCTTATTTTGAGGGGACAACATGTTTCGCCTTTGTATAACCTACCACAGCTGCATGGGTAATTATTTCAATTATTATATGGTTTTCTTATTTTCAAAATAGTAAGAATTTTGAAAAATACATTTACAATACTAAGTATGTACAAAATAATTTAAAAAGTAACCTAAACTAATTTCCCTTGTAGATCACTTGCCAAAATAGCACCAAATTGTTTATGCTTCTACAATACACAAAATATTTTAACAATTTTTTTATACAATTCCTAATAATCTTTAATTATACAAATATAATGGAATTTTGTTTTGAACTTTAAATGATTGTGGGGTCCAGTAGAGTAAAGTAGGAATCAAAGAAACTCACAGGAAAAAAATGGTTGAGAGCCACTGCTCTAAACATCTTGTGCAAACTCTTAATACAACACACGAACAAAATTTTGACAATTCACACAAACTGATGATACCCCATAGACTGCTCTCATACTTACTCTTGATATCACACACACATACATTTCTGAAAATACACAGAAACTTTCCAAACCAAACGTAAATTGTTCATAGCCCACACAAACTATCAATATCACACACATGTTAACAGGCTACACAAACTGTTGACAAACAACAAAAACAAAACAAACTTTTGATATTCCATATGAACAAAGTTTAGATACTCTATGCAAACACACTGTTAATAGTCCACTCAAACTCTTGATACCAAAAAAAACAAAAAAAAAAAACTGTTGATACCCTACACAAGTAAAGATATTTGTTTTAAATTTTGGCACACAGTTACCAATTTCAAAGGAGGGAGTAAAGTCGATTACATCATCTCTAGTACTCAACTGATACTTATTTTATCGACCCCAAAAGAATGAATGGCCAAGTCAACCGTAACAGAACTTAAACTCAGAACATAAAGAGAGACGAAATGCCACAAAGCATTTTGGCCGGTGTGCTAACAATTTTGCCAGCTCACCACTACACAAACAAAATACGGAAATCAGAAACTGTTGATGTCACATACATACAGCTGATATGTCACACAGACAAGCTGTTGATAACCAATACAAAAAGCTAATACTCTACAACTAAAAGAGGTCATTCTTTCACATATTCAATACTGTGCCACATCACTCAATACCCTACACAAAACAAACCACTGATGTCCCACACAAACTACTGATACACAAAACAAACT
>NC_069001.1:20395086-20420917 GCF_001194135.2 Octopus bimaculoides | reverse complement strand
CAAAAACAAACCACTGATGTCCCACACAAACTGCTGATACACAAAACAAGTATACTGTTAATACCTTATCCACTCAAACAAACTTCTGATACCCCACAGGTTCTTCATACCCCACAGATTCTTCATACCCCACACAAACAAACTTGCAATATCCCACATAATCTTGCTAATACCTCACAAACAATGTTGACACAACACATAAAAAAAGTTCAGCTGATATTTCCCACACGTCTTCCACTCAGTCTGCTATTAGCTCACTCAAAAATTTTGATACTTCAAAAAACATACTGTTGATACCCTCACAGAGTGAGGATACACCTCACAATCAAACTTTCCATAACCCACAAAGGCTATTTATACCTGACAAACAAACTATTGACCAACCACACAATCTGTTAACACAGAATCAAATTATTGCTACTACTCACAAATGAACTGTTGATACCCAACACTGACAGTTGATAGCCAATACAGACAACTGTTGATACCTCACAAATACATTGATAGCTACAGAAACTGTTTGTACACTACATAAACTATTGATATTCCACACAAATGTTTAGTCTGTAGTGAGTCAGGAAAGCCCTACTTTGTTGTTGTGGAATAGCACAGTCATGCTATGGCAACTTCAACCAATTGAGCTGGGAGCATAGGGATACCAAAGAGCATTTATCTGCCCTCTTGATTGGTGCCCATATTCTTGGGAGTCAGCAGATGGATTCTACATGGATCACGTCGTTTCTCTAAGGTGGAACCTGCTTGTTTGTATTTCTTACCACCTTAGCACTGCAAGCTTCTAAACCATTTGTGCAATAGTAAGTTTTATTGCTTTCCTCTGGCTCCTACATATATACACCTGCTTTGCTCATCACTTGTCAGCTCTCATTACGATCCAAATGAAGTTGCAATGTTTTGTTTACAAACATGCCTTCTGACATTCATTTTACACTGTGCATTTTTCACACAGCAGACTTTCCACACAGGTAATTTCCTGCATTGGTGCCGACCTGACATCGAAATAGTTCTTTCAGAAATATTCCCCCATCCCCACCAAAAAAAAATAATGAAAAAAACAATTTGAACTCATGACATCCTTCACACGCATATTTAAAAAAACATATCAAACAATGCTGAGTAAACATAAACTGTGAAATTGCACAAAGCTAATATGTCAAAGCCGTCTTTTGTATTTTTCAAAGAAAAAATTACTAGTGGCGTTCTTCACATGATATCTTCATTTTTTTCTGTTTAAATCACATGGATGCATTTCATTTTTCAATATGGCTGCTGTTCTTGCTGACCTTTTTGTTCATGCATAGCTTTGTGGTGCCTTACACATGCGCAGTGGTGCCCAACACACATGTATTGCCTTGATTCAGATTTTATTTTTTCTCGATTGCTGCCATTGGTCACATCGTTTTAATTTCTATTGTTGATTCACTGCACTGGACTTCTGTCTCCACTTCCTGAGCTTTTCCAGAACCGCCGTATGAAGAATTAAACCATTTCGTTGACTCCTACACAAACCAAACTTTTGTCACTGAGAAACACTCTCTCTACAGCATTCTTCCTTGCACACCATGTCTCCAATGCAAAGCCTTTGATTGTAGTTAATGCATCAGACACTGCAATTAGTGCTGTTTTAC
The DNA here is from genome assembly GCF_001194135.2 of Octopus bimaculoides. NCBI lineage: Eukaryota > Metazoa > Mollusca > Cephalopoda > Octopoda > Octopodidae > Octopus > Octopus bimaculoides. Next base: position 20,419,271 of record NC_069001.1, on the reverse strand, counting down.
AGTCATTTCATCAGCAACACTTGCAAACCTCTTACCTCCTATGGACTCACTCAAGATATCTTTGCCTGAATTTGTGACGTGCAAATTCAGATACTTGCCTGTGCCAACCTCTGCAGATCTTGTGTGACATGACATCTCAACAGATTCACCTCGTCTTCTCATCCTACTGACCCATAGATAAGCTGTTTTTGAAGCCCTGCTTAACCTGTCACCTCTCTTGCCTAATGTTGACGGTGCATATACTCATTTGTGCCCTCCTCATCATCTCCAGCACACCAGACACACATTTCTGTCACATCCACTTTGATCTTGTTGGACCTTGGCCAGTCAGTCACAGATACATTTACATTCTCACTTGTCTTGATTATTTCACTTGTTGGCCTGGCACCATGCCTCTAACTGTTATTTCTGCCTACTCTGTAGTGCGAGCCCTGGTATTGGGCTGGTTATTGCACTACAGACCTCTTACACACACCACTCCACACATGTCATGTCCATTGGCTGAGGAGTTTTTGCAAAACTGTATATAAGAACTGCCCCTGAATGCCTGCTATTTTCACATTTTTGTACTTGCTTCTTCTTACATTTGTTATATTGTTTCTTTTTTCTTGATGCATTTGTGTTGTTTTTCCATGGTTTGGACATTTGGTTTTGCATTTTTCTACCTTTCTTTTCTTATTGTATTACAGTTGTATCGACTTGTAATCTGAACAGGAGGTACTGGCAACTTCAACCGTGGCAACTTCAACCAGTTGAGCTGGGCACATAGGAATACCACAGAGCAGTTATCCGCCCTCTTAGTTGGTGTGCATTTTCTTGACAATTAGCAGATGGATTCGAAATGGATCATATTGTTTCTCTAAGATGGAACCTGCCTGTTTGTATTTCTTACTTTAGTACCACAAGCTTCAAAACCCATTTGTGCAATAGTAAGTTTTATGGTTTTCCTTTGGCTCCTACATATATACACCCGCTTAGCTCATCACTTGTCAGCTCTCATTACAATCCAATTCAAGTTACAATGTTTTCTTTACAAACCTGCCTTCTGACATTCATTTTGCACTGGAGACCTTTTATACTGTGCATTTTTCAAACTGCAGACTTTCCACATTGGCGACCTTTTACAAGTCTTCCACATAAAAAGCAATTAACACCCCACCAAGAAAAAAAGACTGTTGAAACTGCACCCCACTCAAACAATTGATACCTCACACCGTTGCTACCCTACAAAAGCATAGTGTCAATAATACCTGACAAAACTATCAACATTCCCCAGAAACAAAAGTAGTAATACCCAACAGAAAAGGAACTTTTTACCCAACAAAAACATACATTTTGATACTCACTGAAATAAGGTGATAATAAGCCACAGAAACTGCTCACACGCCACACAAAAATTTTTATTTCCAATATAAACTGTTGATATCCACACAAAAGTTTAATACCAATCACTACCCTGATACCCCAAACAAACTGGAGGAACATCAAACAAAGTGTCCACACTTACAAAATCTCTTGACATCCCACCATAAATTGTTCGTACAAAACAAAATTTTGATAAAACCACAGATTGTTGCCCCACACAAATGTTCTGTTAAAACCCTGTAGAAAACTGTGTTGTTACTGAGAAACCCCAGTTGTCTTGATAGAAAACATTTTTATTAATTGTTATTTTTTATTTATCCAATCATGTAACATGATTCTATCACATGATGTTTTCCATCTCCCACATCATACACCATGTAGCTTATGCCTATTCATCCAATCGAGTGACACTTTATTGGATCCATCAGGTAACGTTTTTCACTGTGAAGGCTCTTGTCCTTAGTACAGGCTTATTCATTTACATCATGAACAATTGAAATTGCAGTTTACCATTTTACATTTTGCTTTGGAATTATTGCAATATTTTTTGTTCATTAATAAAATCAATATCTGAGCACAATATCATTATTTGTTCCTACGTTATAACATTATTTCACACTGAGTGAAAAATGGTAAGTACTACAGCTCTCATTAACTTGTTGCACATGCAACAAGAGTACTTAGAAATGCAAAAGCAACATGACAAGCAGCAACTGGATATTTTAACAGCTTTAGCTTTCACGTTCATGCAGTCAAATCCAACTACATCAATTAACAATTAAAGTAGCATCACTTTAAAAGTTTTTGACAAGCTTCTGTCTTTGATTATGATGAACTTTTGCATTCTGGTATAACCGTTATCAAGATATTTTTGTCACAGAAACATTGGAACTAAATAATTCAAGTAATGTAAGACTACTATTGTGAAAATTAAGCAATATCGAATACAAGTGCTTTAACTTTGTATTATCCGAACATCTTCATTGTTTAACATCAGATTTAAATGTTTGAAATTACAAAAATACTCAATAAGATTTTATTGCATGTGCTGGGCATATAAACAAAGAATGTGAAAAATTTAAAAGACAGACAATGACTGATGACCAATTTAAAAATCTAATTTTTGTATCTGACCTGACATCACCAATCTATGACGATATAAGATCTCATGTCCAAGCCAAATTGGATACATCATATGACTTTACCTTACCTTGACAAGGGAATGTCAACAACTAGTTAATATTAAGCATGATACTCAAATGATACAAAATTCTGCAGGAAATGAAATAGTTTCAACCGCTTATGCAGTTACAGCAAAGAAACAAAGATGGAGTTTGCAGAATTCTAAACTGTTATATGCATATATGATAACTGAGTGATACTCTCCAACAGCATGCTGGAGCTGTGGTAAGTGGCACTATGCAAATTATTGTCCTTACAGGAATAAAAAATGTCTCAAATGTCACAATTATGGACATAAAAATGTTTAATGCTACCACCCTGGTTATTCCAGTAACACTGTAAAAGTCATTGAATCTGATTCAGTCACAGAAAGTATTATTTTAAATGGAGTCTATGCCACATTTAAAAGAGAAATAACTTCAGAAAAGGAAGTATATTACTGTACAGATCGATGGATGTGATATATGCTTACAACTTGACACTGCATCTGATAGAACCATCATTTCTGAAGAAACATGGCACAAAATCGGTAGACCAGCCATTTCATCCACTGAATAAAAAGCCAAGAATGCTTCCAGCCAGCCATTGGTTATCAATGGTAAAATATGTTTTTATCCACTCAAACATTCAATTTCCATTCATTCAGGATTTTGCTACAATACTGAGAATCCTTACTTGGATATCCTCCAAATAGACTGGATTGAGAAATTGGGTTATGGAATATATTTCTAAGTAAAGTAACACATTTCCTTTTAAATTGGATGGCACTGTTGATGTTGAATATATAATGTAGGGGTTGAGGCACAATGAGAAGTTTTTACTGCATTTTTCACTTTGAAATAAAATTTTTTAGTTTTTTAAATATTCACTACCTTACAAAAACTATATCAGCTAAGCAGATGGCCTTCCCCAAATGCATTAAAAACATTGACATGATCTGATTGCTATTTCAGAAAATTATCACCGTTCTCTTTGAGCATATAAAAGACAAATTTGGCTGGGGCAAAATGAGTATAAACCAAGATAAGGTAAATTTTCTGCTTCAGAAGATAGACTCATGAACATCAATATCCATCACTAGACATCATAAAGATCAGAAATGCAAAAAAACTTTTAATATCTACGTCAAATGAAAGAGGATCAGGGGAAAATGGTATGTGATATGAAATTAACAAAGCTTGACTAAATAAAAAAAAAACTCAACATAAAATATTCTCTACTAGCAGGACCTGTGAATATTTCACGGAATTAATGGTAAACTTATTGATTAGTTCTGAAAACGTCATTCAAAAGACCTGAAAGCATAGCCTGTTGTGCCTGTGTCAAAAGATAGTCACTCATCTGCTAATCATTGGAAAGTGAAGGAAATTGGAATACGATGATTACTTAATGTGCTTTATATATACACTTTAGACTTAATACACAGCACTGTCCCTCATAGCGTTACCCTCTTTTTCTCTCTCCTTTTTCTTTTGCTCTTTGCCTTTCCCTTCAACTAATCATGTGAAAGCATTACAGATGGGCTAAGCAATGAAGAAAAAAACTTGGTTCAAACAAAAATTATGCATTCCAGTCACCCCCGCCTCTTCCTTGCCTCCCCCTCTCCACCTTCAACTAATCAACTAATCACATGGAAGCATTATGGATAGGCTAGGTAACAGAGGAACAAGCAGAATTATTATATAGATAGCTTCTTCACGATCTGCTGGAGTGTCTTCTTTTACATACCATGAGAAGAAATTACTGAATGAGTCATTATTCATTTTACTCCATTTTAGACATAATTTTTTGAAACTTGAAAATGATCAAATTAGATATTAGTGTGGTAAAAAATTGACTTGAAATCCAACAGAGAAAAGAATATTGATTGTTAAACACCAAAAATTATCCAGATATTTTATTAGCAACCTCATTTACAATCGCACCTAATTTGAAAAAAACTTTCTTTAAAAAAATGTACTTGTCACCTGACTCTGTTTCAGACTCTCAGCTTCAACAACAACAACAACTACGCTAACCAATTTTAACTCCTAAATATAATGTAGCAATACAAAATGATGATGCAATACTTGCAACGTAATGATTTCAAACAGGCGGGGAGAAAATAAAAAATCAGAGATTACTCATTTTACCCTGGTTACTTATTTTGCCCCACCCCTACACTAACCATATCAAAAATTTTCAGCAAGAATCTAAATCAATTTTCGAATTTGGATTAGGATTATGTGCAAATTTTATTGCATCTTTGTATTTCAATGCCAAACCTGTTTTCAAGTCGAAGCATCCAGTACCTTAAGCCTCATTATCACTAATTGATTTGCTTCAATAAATGTCCTGTCAGAACCCATGTCGAGAAGGGCTTGTGCAGTGTTGCTTCTAATCCTAATGAGTACCAGTCGTCCTGCAACGTTTGTGACTGCTAAAATGATGGATGATGAAGTTCCATCACTGCTTCTCTCAGAGTCACTTTTGGGCTCCATGATAGCTGCTGTTTTAGGGGATTTTTGTTTGTTTCTTGGTGGCTTTTTTTAGAGGCAAACCGTCTCCCAGTGACCTTTTTTCTGGTACTTTCTGCAGGTGGAGTTTTTTGCCAGGCATTGAATTTTTTTTTTTTTGTGTGTGTCTCCACTGCACCAAAAACGTGCTGATTTTGTAAAAACAGTTGGTTGACCATCACCAGTTGAGTCTTGTGACAGGTTGCAAGTGTCCTTAGAGCATTTCTAGGTTGTCATCTGATGACTTAAGGCTTTGTCTGATTAATGGTGATTGAAGCCCAGCCACAAAGGCATCACCGATTAGAATTTCTTGGTTGTGGTCTGCAGTTAGAGCTTGGATTTTACATTTCTTGAGCCACGGTCTGAAGGCTTGACCTAAATTCGTTTATAGACTCGTTTTCCTTTTGTTTGTGAGTTCATAGCTTATGATACATCATTATGGCTGAAATTTTCTTTATAAACTTGGAGTTCAGGCATTCTGTTGCTGCATCAAAAGCTTTGGATTCTTCGACAATGGAGTAGGCCTTTGTTCCACAGAGGACTAAGAGTATCTTCAGTTTGGATTCATCTGGAACTTTTGCTTTTGTTATGTAGATGTGTAGCATTTATTTCTAGTAAGTGTAATCTTCCTCAGTTGGTTTGTCTAGAAGAGTCCTCACGAACACTTAAGCATTCATGTAGACAAAGTTTGAATAAAATTGTTGTAAACCAATTCAAAAGAAGGCTTTTATTCAAACTTTGTTCTGTTGCTGTCTAATTCATTGATCACGGCTGCCTGACAAGACACATTGTTTTCTATTCAGTAAAGACAGCATCCATCTATCAACATCATTCAATACTGTGCCATGCATTTGTACTCAATTCAAAGTAAGATTTTTATATTTTTATCTGCTATTTACTATTGTATAAAAGAATTAATAGTAAAATATTATAGTTCATAACAGGACTGATCTCCACAATGTCAACAATCATTTGAGAAATTCTGATCTGATACTGATTCATTTTGATCCCAGTAAAGAACTTATCATTCCTGCAGATCTGTCAGATTATGGAATAGGTGCAGTACTCTTGCATAAAATGGTTGATGAGTCACATATGCCTGTTATGCATGCTTCTAAAAGTCTATCAAAAGTTGAAAAGAAATATCCATAAATAGAAAAGGAAGCATTGGCACTTGTTTATGCAGTAAAAAAACTTCATCAAGATGGAAAAGAGAGCAGTCAATACCACTATTTATGAATCAGGATACAGGAAATACAAAAACTGAAAATATTCAAACTCAATTAGAAACCACTTCATCAAATTTAAGAAGATGCAATTGAAATAGAAAACCTGCTAAGTGCACACAGGTAAACCCTCAAAATAAAACTTATATACCAACTATTCATCTTTTAATAAAAGGGGAGATGAGACAACCCCAGTTGTCTCGACACAAAACATTGCTTATTAATTGTCATCTTTTATTCATCTAATCATGTGACTTGATTCTATCATATGATGTTTCCCTACTCCCACATTGTTTATCATGTAGTTTTATCCAATCAGGGTGACACTCATTTTATGGAGGTATTCTTTTTCACCTTTGAAGCCCCTGTTTTTAGTGCAGTCTTATTCATGCACATTGCAGACAATTGGAAATACAGTTTACCATTTTACATTTTGTTTTGGAATTATTGCAATATTTTTCATTCATTAATAAAATCATTATCTGTTCTTTTGTTATAACAGTCACCCAAAAAGCGCTGATAAACCATACAAAAACTTATAATAATCCCCACCACCACACACACACACACACACACACACACACACACAATCAGTTTAAGTGTCACAGAACATTAGTGATACATCACATAAAGAAACTATTGATACAGAGCACAAGTTGTAGATAGCCAACAAAGAAAAACAAACTTTTGTTGCTTCACACAAACTGTTGATATTGTTGTGGAAGGATTCCGACCATGCCCAAGTGACTAAAGGTGGAATGACTCATTGTTATGAATTAAAGAACTGTGAGCAATTGGCAGCTCATGTTGGTAAGCATTTCACTGTAATCCTTTCATATATATATATCCTTTGATATATATAATAGTAATAGTAGTGAGTCATGTATATACTTTCCTCCCCACTGCTTCATCATATTATATACCCAAAACAAGGATATAAAAAATATCCACATATACAAGAAATTGCTGACGTCTCACACAGGCAAACTGCTGATACTGCCTCAAACTGTTGAAAACTAGCACAAACTTGAAACTCCACACAAAAAAAGAAAAAACCTTAATACCTCAAACAAATTCTTGACGCACCACAAAAATTATTTACACCCCACACAACCAAATTGATTATACTCTGCCTAAGCCAACTGTTTATGCTTTACACAAACCATTGGTATCAGATGCAAACTTTAAATACCCAACAGATACTAAAGAAAAAGAAGTCTGCTAATATCCACATAAACTGTTAATAAATAGCACACACTATAAATTCTCCATTCAAAACACTGGTATCCCATACAAAGAGCCTCTGGATCTCCATACACACTGTTGGTATCTGACACAAAAAAAAAAACCTGTTGATATCCCATACAAACTGTTTACACCAGATACAAGTTGTTGAAAGTGAAACTGTTGACACTCACTGAAATAAGGTTTTGATACTCCACATTTTCAACACAAACAAATTGTTGTTATCCCACTAAAATTTTTCATACCCCACAGTTGATGACCCCTAGAAACAAATATTGAATGTAGATAACCCACATAATCTTGATATTCTAAACAGTAGACAGCCCTTAACCCATTCTCTATACACATGCAATCTTTTCATAACCTTCACAAACTGTTGATAGCCCACAAAAATAAACTTTTTACTGTTGTTACTCTACACTAGCAGTTCCCAAAGTGGGTGATACTGTCCCCACCTCTGGGGAAGGGGGCAATAAGAAGATCCAGGATGGTGCATTAAGAAAAAATGGGGTGGCCAAAAGAGGGCAATGGATGGTAGTGCCTTCCTCTATTTTTCAATGGTACATTCATGTTTAGAAAATAGTGTTTAAAAATTGTGCTGAAATATGGACGCTTTAAGAAAATTTCCCGCAAAAAATTTTACTTAGCCTTATAACAATGTATAGCTGGATAGTTGCTGCATTCTAACAGTTCTCAGAAGAAACAGAGGAGAAATAGCAAGGTACTTGTTTAAAAAGTCACCTGAGGAGGTGCATCCAGCACCTGTGATGCAAGACAATTGATTGCACAGCATCATACCTATGAGCTACAGGTACAGAATGAGTTCAACAAACCCCATAATTTAGTGGTTCAGCAAAAGAGACCAATAGAATAAGTACCAAGCTTTAAAAAAATAAGTCCTGGAGTCGATTTGTTTGACAAAACCCTTTCAGTAGGCACAGGTGCAGCTGTGTGGTAAGAAGCTTGCTTCTCAACCACATGGTTTTGGGTTCTGTCCAACTGTGTGACATCTTGGGCAAATGTCCTCTACTATCGCCTTGGGCTGATCAAAGCCTTGTGAGTAGATTTGGTAGACAGAAACTGAAAGAAGCTTATCATATACTAGCAGAAGTGCCCGGCGTTGCTCAGGGCTGAATTGCGTTAAAGTACTCTTAATGATTCTACTCAATTATGATTATTAAGGCAAAGATTGACAGAAGTTAACGCCCAACCAATCGATTTGCAACTGGATAGAAAGCCCTGCAAAGAGCATTGCAACACTCTACGAAGGGGTAACAACAGAATGTGAGGTGGCCCTGAAAAGGCTGTGTTATCGTTTTCACAGTTGTAACAATTTGGTAAGTAGTCCTGGAAGGGTGTGTAAAATGTTTGCAGGCGAATACAGCATCTTCCTTTTCCACCAATGGCAGCGGACATACTATTACAAAACTTCATGCTCTGTGAATACAGAATAGATGCCCTATGGAGGAAAGAGGGAGATTAATCATGGGTAAGTAAATACGGGTAAGTTTGAAAATATACAACAATAGCATCTACTCACCATATGTCTGACAGGCAAGAGTGTAGTGGTGCTGAATAGATGAATCACAACACCTCTGTCATGGAGATGTGTAAAATGACCTGTTACTTTTGAATATTTTGTATTTGATGTAAAATATAATGGTGTAAAATATAATGGTGAGAGAGAGGATGTATGTATTTAGTTTTATCGACTTTTGAAGTTTTGTTATTTGATGTAAATTGTAATGGCGTGTAAGAGATAGTTACTTCATGTAATTATTTTTATCCATTTGTTTCATTGTTTGTCGTTATGATTCCATTTGTTGTTGCATAGAATATGTTGCTTGGTTTTCAAATTGTATGTTGCGATCCTGTTGCCGCTGATGTAAACTGTAATGTTGAGAGCGGAGATGGAAGGGGAGAGATGTTTCATGTACGTCGGATGTAGAAGATGAGGCTGCTGTGCTGACGAAGGGAGGGAAATAGAGCTGAGTGGAGGCCAGGCATTGGTGCAGTGTGAAGTAATTGTAGGGAACCGCCTAAAAATTTAAATGTCATAAAAGCATTGTTGACCCATTGAGAGTCGTACGGAAGTGAAATAGTAATGCGTCCAAGGTCTTCCGATGCCCGCCGAATGGGGGTTGGTGAGGAAGAACAGCTGATTTTTGAGCAGGGTCTGATTTGTAATGAAGCTTTGTAACGCCGCAAGAATCAGTCTTTTTACAGCTGATGGTTGGGAGTGTTAAGTGCACTGCAATGAATATTAACCTACACCTACTTAGAAATTACTGACGAAAAGGCAAAAATTTTTTTTAAATTTGAAAACGTTATAAAATTAGGAAGTGAAGTAATCCTATAAAACCTCCCTGTACACAATGTCTTTTGTTTTTCCTTGTGGAACGAACGCGAAAGTATCACTCTTGCTGCCCACACGCAAGCAGCCAATCTAAAGCTGACCATGAGAGAAACACGGCTCCCCCAAATGTATTTGCCCCTGTGCTTTGTTAATTGACATTGCGAAGCATGGCCTGACTGGGAACTGGGACCTTCGAAATGTGAGAGGTAGGTCTGCTCCTGATGGGAAAAAATGCCTTGACCGCACCCTGTGATTATTGTGGCCTCGATTAGATTGGGAGATAAGGACTTAATGATCAAACGTGTCCCATTGCATTGTTTCAGTGGAACCAAATTTCAAATGAGCATTATAGGGGCACCAACTTTAAGTTTCAGAATGTGTTAGAGTAGTCCAGGGGGCTCAAAGGAATTTAGTACTTCTATTGGATAGTTGATGACGTCCTCAGGATCAGGAGTTCTATCAATAGACTTATATATATAGCAATCCCCAGGAATGAGTTTTAGCATTTGATCATTAATATGGTTAACAGTTTTATTCTTCGGGGCCAGAATAGCCCTTTGGCCAATCCAATCCATATTATGATAATTTGCTTGGAGATCTGGGAAAACTGCATCAGTGAAATCAGAAGGCATATTAACAATGGTACAAAGTGAATCGATGGCAACATTACCCTTTTTGTCACAGGGAGTTTTGTCTTCGCCAAGTGCAAGGAGGGTGTGAGAAAATTCTGCTGATACTATGTCACCTCGCATATGAGCACACATGTTAGTCTTAAGTTTGAGAGTCTTCACCAGAGGCCACAATGCGGATGACTTAAGACACGCACATACTGTATCAGCTCTAGTTGAAGACAACCGTCACGGCTATGAATAAGTATGTCTCGCTTATTGTGCTATTCACCTTGGAGAAGTACAGCCAGTTCATTGCACGAAAGAGCGTTATAACGGTGTGTATGCTCCCCAGAAGGTCTTTTGTCAGCATCAATGACAATGGTGAATTTTGGTGAAGGGGCTGTTTGCAAGGCATATTTGAAACTGCGAATATAGCTGTTGTGCTCATGAAGCATGTTTTGCAGACTGAGTAGAACGTCCCTGTCAAAAGTGTCAGCGACAGTGTTTGCAGGTGGTGGAATAACACCGAACCACACATCAAGTTGCCTACTATAGTTGGAAATGAAGTAAATTTGGAGGAACGAAGGCTTGCAATTTTGTAGAGGCTGGAGCAACCCAATAAGATGGTACAACTGTCCCTAGACCTTGAAAGTAGGCACCCAACTACTGTCTGTGACAACGTTATCCCCGAAAGAAGACATCTGAAATGCACAATTGTAATTTCTGATGATTTGAAGGAATTTTGATGACCTTGAGGTAGAACCAGTAAGTAGTTCCTTCAAAGGCTGTGGCGGTTCTGGAAGAAGGGGCAAGCTGACCTTACCGTTTAAGCAGCACATTCCAGGTGGCTCCCCAACCCACTTTGTAGCATTACAGAATTGGCAATTGAAGCACATTTCCTCTATATTTATGTCAGCGCAGATGGAGTAATTAAAGTTTGGCTCATACTTAAAAGCCCGTAGGTGCCAGTAATGGCTGTTGGTACTTGTCACACCGCAGGCAGCTTCTCGCCATCGACTGTTCCGCTGCAACATAGAACAAAGCTGGTGTTGGTCGTGGGAAGGTCTCGCAGCAGTAGCAGAAGCCACATTTGCAATGGTGATGGACCACTCATCTGCATCTTCAGAAGCTATGGAAGCAATCATAACCACAGCATTCCTAGCAAGGCGAGTCGTCCATTGTTCCAAACGTTCGGAAGACCTGGAAGCAGCAGTAACCGCAGTGTTTGTAGCCAGTCGAGTGGCCCTTTGTTCCTGACCCTCTGAAGCCCTGGAAGCAGCATTAGCAGCAGGGTTTCTAACCAGGTGAGTCGCCCTTTGTTCCGGGCCCTCCATAGCCCTGGAAGCAGCATTGTATGAAGCCATTTTGGCTAAGCGTACGGTGTGCTGTTGGAAACTTTCCGCAGCTCGGCATTGCGCTACACGTAAGGCACTCTGTAAAAGTCTAAAAGCTGTTTGGTCTGAGCACTCGTTTGCTCTAATCGCCTTTAGCACCAGTGCTGATACGGTATGGCAACTGAGGCAACTTGTCTTTTTCGGTGGTATTGAATGTCCGAAAGAAAGGGTGAAAGTACAGAGAAATTGTCTTGGAAAGTATGCATAAAATGGAAGGGGGAAAAGGTGATAAGAAACGGCAAATAAATAAAAAAAAACTGACAGGTATTAGTATGTATGTGTGTATTTGTATGTATGTATGTATTAGTGTGTATTCTGTGTATATATATATGGTAGTAAGTAAATGTTTTAAAAAAGATTTTCAAGAATCTCACAGTTTGTAGGGAATAAATGTTTGACTGTCATTCGTATCTGGAAGAGACTGATAGGTATTTGTATGTATGTGTTTATTTGTATGTATGTGTGTATTTGTAGATACGTATGTATTGTCTGTGTATATATATGCTAAAACCTCACAATTTGTAGGGAATAAAAGTTTGTCAATCGCATTTGAAAAAGATGTGTCGCAATTTTTTTTTTTGCTATCTTGGTGAAGGATGGTGTTAGAAATGGGAAGTGAACTTACAATTTACACCAATTAGAATGAGGTCATATGTAACTATAGTTACATATGTATTGGAAATGTGTCGGTTTATTTGACTCTCAGTCTTTCTCCTTCCTTTCGTTCTGTCTTTTTTCTTGGATCGTTCATAAACGTTCATAAGAGAAAGTAGCAGTTGAAACGATTTGTAATGGTAACAGAAAGAGGGAATTAGATTGTAGTAGAGGGGAAAATGGTTATGTACATAGTTTTCTCGATTTATTTCAAAATTGGTAGTTATTTTGACCGAAGGAACGATCGTACGTTATGGTATTTAGAATATTAATTCCGATTTTTTCATCCACAAAATTTGGAATTGTGTAAATGTATAAATTTTAAGCATGCATACACACAGAGAAAATCTGCCTTTTGTAGATAAGATATATATGTATATATATATATATATATAATACAAATATATATATATATATAAACGTAGAACAAACACACAAAAACAATAATGTGAGGACATGATACATGTAAAGTATTAGCAGACACTTGGGGAAGGAAAGAAAGATGGTTTAACGTTTCGAGCAAAGCTCTTCTTCAGAAACAGAGAAAAGTCCAATAGAAAAGGTAGATGGAAGAAAAAAAAATCGCCAATCACATGTGGTTATATTTTGAAAATGTATGTATATATATATATATATATATATATATATGGGAGAATATACAAATAATAACAACAGACGAGGACAGGTGGTGTAAATAACAAAAGTATATATTAGTATGACGCTCGGGAATACGGAAAGTCTTTGACGTTTCGAGCTACGCTCTTCAACAGAAAGAATACGGAGACAAGGAGAAAAACACGGAGAAAAAAAAATTGTGCTAAGCTCACTCTGTAAAGTGGTTGGCATTAGGAAGGGCATCCAGCCATAGAAACCATGCCACAACAGACAATTGGAGTCTGGACAGCTTCCCGGCTGGCCAACTCTATGTCAAACCATCCAGTCCATACCAACATGGAAAATGGATGTTAAATGATGGTGATGAGATATATATATATATTTATGTGTGTGCGTTTATGTCTGTGTTTGTCCCCCACTATCACTTGACAACTGATGTTGGTATGTTCACGTCCCTGTAAATTAGCAGTACTAGGCTATAAAAAAATAAGTCCTGAGGTTGATTTCTTCAACTCAAACCCTTCGTGATGGTGCCCCAGCATGGTTGCAGTCAAGTAACAGAAACAGTAAAAGACCAAAAAAGATAAAAGATATTGTTGTATTTCAGGACCTTTTTTTCTTTACCAATTAACCACATGCACTATATACTCATTCTACACTTTAGCTTTATTATTCTTATTTTAGTGTCATTTGTCTGAAATCTTTTGTCACATTGTGTAACCTCTTCAGTGACTCACATATCTCTTCCTGTTCTGTTTAGTCCATTCTGTCTTTCTGTGGTGTGTATCCTTATCTACACATGTACTCGTATCTGTATCTGTGTGTGTGTGTGCACATATCTATGTGGTTAGTGTGTGTGTTTGCTTACTATACTGTTTGTATATGTGTCTTTTATTTTTTTTATTAATTTATTTACGTACTTATTTCTCTGTTTTTTCTCATTCCATCTTCAGTGTGTATATGTGTGAGTATATGGGTTTATGTATTATACTGTGTGTATCTGTCTTTTTTTTTCTCATTGTCTTTAGACTGAAGACAATGAGAGGAAAAAAAGACACATATACAAACAGTATAATACATAAACCCACATACAAACATAAACATACTTAAGATGAAATAAGAAAAAACAACATAAGATGGGTAATAGTCTGTAGCTCATCAGTACGATCATTCTTTTCAATATAATTTGAAAAGAATGATCGTACTGATGAGCTACGGACTTTTACGTAAGTAATTTTCATTAATAGCAAAACCGGTCTACAATTAATTCTTTATATTTTGTATATTTTCATTTGTCTTGCTCGCTTACATTCTAGTATTTGCTGAATTTTCTTGAGAACAATCTTTTCTTAGTGGTCAGATCGTAGGTGATCTACTTCTAGCATAATGGATGTCCACTTAGTGCTCGTCCCTATTATATGTATGTAATATAATTTTTCTGAATCTTCAGATTTTTTCAATATGCCAGGCCACTGGTTTTAAATTGATATTAATCAAATTTATATTCAATTTGTCTCCCTTATTATTTAAATTATATATATATATATATATATATATATATATATATATTTAGCTTTGGGTATTTTAGGTAGGCTATAGAAATTGTTGGCTTTGAATATGAGGTTGCATATAGTCAAATTCATTAGTGTCAAACAGCTGTGGTACATATTCAATAAAGTTGTTAGATTTCCTAGCATTTTTATTGTTTATAGTTTTGTTTTTTAGTTATTATTTTCTAGCAATATCTTTATAATAATCTGTATCCGTGATAACAACAGCATTACCTTTACTGGCTTCTTTGAGTGTAAATTTCACTGTCTTTTTCCTCTGTAGAACATTAGATATTACCATTTTTATCTTGAGAATTTTGGTTTAATGCTTATGTCTTCAATTATTTCAAGATTCATAATATATTCACAGTGCAAATCAAGTGCTTTATTCTTTCTTTCTTAAGATAAAATGCATTTTTATCGCTTCTAATTTTTTCTCTTTAACCTTTTGATACAAATAAGTCTTGCTCTAGATATAATAAACTATGGAATAGGCTGTGAAAGATTCGTATGAAGGTTGACAAAGTAAACACAGTACAACAATTACAAGTTTCAAAGTGTGATGTTTATAGATAGTAAACTGTTGTGGTGATAGACGTTAACACCCCTGTGTGATTAAAAGGTGAACTCATTGAACTCTTATAAAGAGTAACGTGTCTTGTTGAGACAAGGAAGGCATTAGAGTCTCACATGTTGATAGTCAGACGTTATGCCAGTGAATACATTGTTTTACCCTTGCTTCTTTAAAATCATATATCCACAACCAAAGATATCAAAGTGGCGACAAGATATTTAAAGTTTGCGTCGCACAGTCAAATTTTTTGGTACAAAACCAAAGAAAAAAGATCGTTAACATGGAGGATTTATTGGTTCATGTGGTGCAGCAGTAATAGCAGCTGCAGCAGTAATAGCAGCTGCAGCAACAACAACAGCAACAGTTGCTGAAATTAATGCTGAAGAAGTCTAACAGTACTTCAGGGTTATTCAGTGGAGAGTTTGTTTATAATCCAGAAAAAGGTGTTACTTTCTCTGCATATTTTGGAAGATATGAAGAAATCTTCAAAGAAGAATGTAGCAATTAGACTGGCGAGAAAAAAGTGAGACTACTTTTAAAAATATCATCTTTGCTGAACATAAAAAATATTGTAATTATATTCTACTGAAGAAACCAAGTGGGATTTGTTTTAATGGAACAATTAACATTTTATCGAAAATTTTCAATGAAAGAAGTTCCCTGTTCAGTACTCGCAAGCAGTGTTTAAATTTGGTAAAAAAAGATGATGACGATTTCATCACCTATGCTGGGGTTGTAAATAGAGAAACTGAAAAATTCAGATTAAATGAATAAACCCTGGACATGTTCAAATGTCTAATTTTTGTTCAAAGGATACCTGCAAGCAAAGATGCAGATATACATTCCTGAATATTAACAAAATTAGGACAGGACCAAAAATTAACTCTACAAGCAGTGTCAGAAGATTATAAATTTAAGACATGACATGGATAGGATTGAAGAGAAGGATCGGTCTCATATTCATGCATGATGATCTGTGGTGGATAAAAGAAAAGAAAAACAAATGCCAAGATCCAGTTCATGCTATGGGTGTGGAGGCTTACATTTTAAACGTAGCTATCCTTTTAAAAATCTTAAATGTTTTGAGCGTGGATAAATCAGACATAAAAGTTCACATTATAGAGCAAAAAAAAAAAGACAGTCAAACGAAAAATATTCAGGCAAGAAAGTATTGTTGACAGAAAATCTAAGCAAGGCTCAGAAAAGAAAATCAGTGTTCATAAAAATGAATAATGTGAATAGCAAGTTACAATTGGATACAGGCAGTGACATCATGATAATTAACACAGATAAATTTTGTGGAAAAACCTTAAAAGCCAAAGTTTTTGTGCTGAATAATAAAACAAATTTGTTTGGAACAGACTAGATGGAATTATCTAACTTTTGGGACCTCTCCATAATTTTTTTTGTAACAATGGGAATAGTTCTTCCGCCAGTACAAATAAGGTGTCGGAAGAATAAAAAAAAGAATTTTAAAAAATTTTTCCTGAAGATTTTTCTGATGAATTAGGTCTTTGCACCAAAAACAAAGGCAAAGTTTCAAGTAAAAGAAAATTCTATACTGGTATTTAAACCAAAAAGAACTGTACCTTTTGCAATGTTGAAGCAAGTGGGGGTTATTGAAAAAATTGATTATGCTGAATGGGCATCCCTAATAGTTTATGTCAAGAAGAAAAAAAATCTCTGTGTGCTGATTTTTCAACAGGGTTAAATGAATATTTGATGTTATATAATTACCCATTACCAAGTCTGAAAGAAATTTTCACGAATTTGAATGAAGGAAAATTGTTTTCAAAGTTGGACTTATCTGAAGCATACCTGCAGGTACAAATTGATGAGGAATGTTCAAAATTACTAATGATAAATACCTATAAAGGACTGCATAAATTTAAATGACTTCCTTTTGATATAAAGGTAGCACCAGGTATTTTCTAACAAGTTATAGGCACTATGCTCGGAGGTTCGGATTTTGCAATACTCATAAACAGTCTTCAAAAAAAAAAAAAGATTATGGGCTTAAGCTCAGCAATGAAAAGTGTAGATTTTTTATGCCAAGAATAAAATATCTAGGGCAGATTATCAGTGAACATGGATGTAGGCCAGACCCACCAAGGGTGAGTGCAAATAAAAAATATGCTACCTCCGACAAACATTACAATGTTACAAGCATTTTTGGAGCTCGCAAATTACTACCAGGTATACATACCAAATATGTATGATGTGAAAGCACCCTTGAATAACTTGTTAAAAAAAGACATTAAGGGGAACTGACTGGACAAGTGCCAAAAAGATTTTGTAGAAATTAAAAACATCTTAACACCGAAATTGTTATCACATTTTGATCCGAATTTAGCTCATGCTTTGCATTCCTTATAGCTGGCTGAGAAAAGTTACAGTCAAATAGAGAAGGAAACATCACCCACTATATTGGCAGTAAAGAAATTCCATGAATTTATACATGACAGAAGATTCCATTTGCAGACAGACCACTGCCCATTACTGTTGATATATGGATCAAAAAAGGGTATTCCCACACATACAGCCATCAAATTTCAGTGCTGGGGAATGATCCTATTGAATTATGATTTCAAGATGGAGTATTTGTCATCTAAACAACTGAGACATGCAGATGGGTTGTCAAAGTTAATACTAAAATACAGTGGACCACTAGAAGACACAGTGATAGCAATGTTAAGAGCTGAAAAGGAAATAAAAAGTATATTGTGCAACGTTGCGTGTGAATTGCAGAGACAGACAATTTTATCATGAAAATGAAAAAAATAGTGAGAAGAAACAAAAAAAAAAAAATACATGTTGCTGGCCATAGCAGTTTCAAATTTGTATCTGATATGTGATAATGTGCTTACACATGCACAGAAGGTCGTAATGCCTGTCTCACTACAAAATCTAATGTTAAAGAAATTCCACATTGGACATCCAGGAATTTCTAGGATGAAGTCACTTATGAGGAATTATGTTTACTGGCTGAAAATAGATCTAAATATTGAGAAGTTGGTAAAATCCTGCAGAAGTTATGCTCTTGTAGCGAAATCACCACCTACAAAATTTCAACCTTGGCCCAAGGCCGATATTCCATGGACCAGGCTACACATAGACTTTGCAGGACCATTAAATGGATCATATCTAATAGTGGTACATAGCTTTATAAAATGGCCAGAAATGTGTAAATGTAGAAAACCAACCTACACAAACTTTTTGCAAGGTGTGGTATTCCGGACTGGTAATGCTACACAATTTATTGTGAGAAAATTTAAGAAATTTTGCACGATGTTCTCAATTGAACATACCACTATTCCTCCATATCACCCAAGATTGAACAGACAATGATTTATGGACCCGTTCAAAATGGCACTAAGGAAATCCAGAAATGAGGTAGTGGATGATGTAGCATTGCAACAATTCCTGAGAGTTTACCATGTAATACCAAACCCAAATACCCCTTCAGGCATGTCACCTGCTGAACTGATGTTTGCAAGAAAACTTAGGTCTGTTTTTGACAAATTATTACCTGGAAGATAAATAAAAACCAGGGAAAACACTCAAAATACAACCAAGTATTTAAAAACTGGTGATAAGTTGTTTTTTAGAGTGCACAGAAATGGAAGTTCTCTACAGTGCTGAGTCTGCAATAAATCATCGAATCAAGGTGTATCAGTATAAGAAAAAGAAAACATACAGAATTGAAGTGAGATGTGGTGTGAAAAAAAAATTCATTTCCAATGGAAGTCATTCTCAAAAGGGGAGATGTTGTGGTAATAGACATTAACACCCCTGTGTGATTAAAAAGTGGACTTGTTGAATGTTATAAAGAGTAACATGTCTTGTTGAGACAAGGAGTCTTGTGTGCTGGTAGTCAGAAGTTATGTCTGTAAATACATTGCCTTACCCCCACTTTGTTTAAATCATATATCCACAACCAAGGATATGAAATAAACCAAAAGGAGGATTAGCCCATAGAATTAGGAATGCTCTAAGTGACACTAAGCTTAGAACCAGTGAAATCAGTCAGGTCACAGATAAGAAGATACCTCTTTAATAGGACCACATATACAAATAGGAATTGTTTTGTGTGTAAAACAAACAGTAGGGCCAACTGTAAAATGAAAAATGTAGTTTCTCATATAAGACATATGGAGGGCAAATGAAGAAACTGAACCACAGCATATATTGGTATGACTGTCAGGAGTATAGAATGCTATAAGAAACCTACATTGGTACCCTATCAACATGCTAAGGACAAATATGAGGGCATGCTGAATAACATAGGCACCAATGTGCTTTCAATACATCCATGACACACCTATATGATAGACCTGATAGATTATATGAATAAATGAATAAAAACCATCACTTAAAAAAAAATAGATATTTCAAAATGTAGACAATACACTAGTTAAACAAACATTTGTGTTTATTGTGCATGTGTGGGAAAAATGTAATTGATCAGGCCTCAAACTTCTTATTTCTTTGAGTTACCAGAATAAAAGATGAAATTTCATTAAATTGTAATTCAGTCCATACCATTCCATGAGTAACACAGCTGGACAATATATACACATACATGCATTGACACTCACTCATGTGCACACACACACACACACACACACACACACACACAGACTAGTCAAAAAGACAGAGCTATAAGCTAAAGATATAAAGAAATAAATGATAAATATTTTACCATCTATACATTTCACAACCCCATGCCATACACATGTGTGCACATACACATTCACACACAAACATGTAGAGACACACCCACAGGTTCTCTCTAAAAAACTTACAGAATCAACTATACTACACAAACATGCATCTGCATACACACACACACACACACACTTGCCAGAGCATACACATGCATGAACACACATGAGCATGCTCGCACACACACACACACACACACACTTTCTTTCTCTCTCTCTTTCTCTCTTTCCTACCCCCTCTCACATTCTCACTCACATTCATTCAACTATGTAAAAGAATGAAAAAGGTGAGACAGTCAAGATACAAAATTGACCTGGAGTACTGAGTTTACGAAGAGGTTAGAAATGTGAAAGGAAAACCATTGACCGACATAACTGATTGATTGAGTAACCAAATAAGTACAATAGAAGTGAAACAGAACCAGTGCAAATGCTTATTATTAGCATAATGATAAGTGATGTCACAATTCTAGTGGACTGCATGATAATCAGTATCAGAATTACAAATGTATTGTAAAGTGGGTTCCTCCCACTGATGTGATGTATGACTGCCATTGTACTGTAGTTGCTGGTTTACACTAGTAGCCACTAGTCATTAGATATCGTTGTATCTCTCCATACCAGAATAGTAATACGTTAACTTTTTCTGTCTTACTATCGCTGATAGCTCCACAAGACACTGACTAGAACTGTTGACTTTCATCTCTTCGAATCTCAATCCCCTCTTGACGACTAGTTACTGGTCTATTTATAATGGCTGGTCCTACCACTTTTTACTGGGAGGGGTATAGTTTCACAATACAACATCTCCCTTATTTTATTTAACAATCAATTTCTTTTATTCACCCCACCTCCTCCTTTTTCTTTATATATTCAATATCTTTTCTTCTTAGGGTCTAGTTTTAGGAATTCAGTGTGCTTCCTTTTTCTTGCACGTGTGGTTTTGACTTCTTGTAACAGTCTTGGAACCTGAAAAGTGTCATATAGCCAATCCATCGGTATTTCTACTCTTGTTGGTTCCTTTTCTATGACTCTTTCCTGAAACTGATTTCTATGTCTCCTTTCCATACCATTTCTGCTTCTTACACCATACATCATTCTTCCTATATATGTTACAATTTCTCCTTCTTTTCAGTATTGCTTGCCAATTTTGTACATCCTTACTGGTAACAGTTTATTGAATACTGATTTCACCTTTCTGGCAAACATTAATTCTGCTGGTGAACTTCCTTCTCACATATTTGGGTTCGGAGTTACCCTGTACACTCTTAAGAATTATTGGATCACGACCTCGTCCATGGCTTTCTTATTAGCTTTCTTTAAAGCTCACTTAAAAGTGTCCATGAGCCATTCAGCCCTTCTATTCAATCTAGGGTGATATGGTGCTATAGTTTTATGTTCCATGTGAATTCGTTTAAACTCTCTGTGTGAATGTTCTTTTTCCACTCCATGTAAATTTGTTTTTCCTTGTCACCTCTGCGTAAAGTGGGTTCCTCCCACTGGCATGATGTGTGACTACTGTTGTACTGTAGTTGCTGCTTTACACTATTAGCCACAATAGTTACTAGTCATCAGATACAGATGTATCTCTTCGAACCGGAATAGTAATACACTAACTTCTTCTGTCTTACTATTGCTGATAGCTCCAAAAGACACTGACTAGAACTGTTGACTCTCAACTCTCGATCCCTTCTTGGCGACTGGTACTGGTCTATTTATAATGGCTGGTTTCTACCACTTTTTACTGGGAGGGGTACACAGTTCACTATACAACAAAATGTCATCAGTTTCTAACCCATGGTAGTTTTAATCCAGACCCTTGTGGTAACTAAAGATAATTGCATATTGGCATTCTATAATTTGTATTTAAAATAGATATTGTATTAATAATGATTCAAAGTGTGTATCATTTTAAGGCCACCCTCAACCTATATGGCTGTGTGTGTGTTTAATAGACAGAAAGACTGTGTGTGTGTTTAATAGGATGACATGGGACAAACTACTGATGGATGAGCTCAGGGCACTGAATCTTGGAGAGGAGATGACAAAGGACCAAGATACCTGGTGCTTTGCTCAGGCAGACTCATCCTCCACAGCAGAAGTGTTAATGCCGCTCCCCTTGATGAAGAGGATTGGCCTGCAAGAATCCTGTGCTGCTGCCACATTAAAAGCACCCAGCACACCCTGTAAAGTGGTTGGCATTAGGAAGAGCATCTAACTGAAGAACCAAACCAAATCAAACTGGAACTTGATCCAACTCTGAGGATGATGATGATAATGATGATAATGATGTGTGTGTCTGTGTGTATATATATGCACACACACACACACATACACACATATATATATATATATATATTCTTTTATTCTTTTACTTTTTTCAGCCCTAAGGTTGTGGTCATGCTGGGGCACCACTAAATATATATATAATCTTAAAATAAAAAAAAACACAAATCTTGTAAATACAACTACTCAGGGATTCCTGGTCAAAATAATAATTTATTCCACCATTTATCAAGCTGAAAACAAGACCGTTTAGTTGTCTTTTGAGCAGGTAACATTTACACAAGAGATGCTTATAAAGAAGACAAGAAAATAACAAGGGAGATAACCAACGTTACAATAATTTGGTGTCAAGTAGACATAAATCAAATGTTAATGGTTTACTAAGTGTTTAGTGGTCTACTTTTAAATTCCAACAAGATGAATTTCTTAAAATGCAGACGTACAGAAAAAATCTCCTCTGTCAAATTTATGCATTCAGTGGAGGTTCTCAAGTTTTTTAATAGATACAGTTTTTCAAGAGAAGACACTGAACATTTTTTAGACCCCTTAATATAGGGTCTGGATTTGGAGAGAATCTTCCATTTGATATCAAAACTAGCCCCTTCATCTTTAAGTTTCCAGATTAAAGCCAAAAGGGTTGTTGAATGCCTGTTATCATGGTACCTAAAATTCAAAAGATGGTTGTTAGATTTAGATTTAAATTTTGCCTCAACAGCTATAATATAACGTTTGATATCTATACAGCGTTTGATGTCTGCCACATGTATAGACTACTTTCTCCATTAGTTTTCCAGTGATACTGCAGTACCTCTTAAGCGTCCATAGTTTGCACTGGGTACACCATATGGAGTTTTTCCTGACACCTTTTCTACATATCAATTAGGGCCATTTTTCTGAAAGGATCTGTGATTCATCTGTTTTCTAACTTATCAGGACTTTGTTCTTTTCTAAGTTAACTCTAAGGCCCTTTGATTCTAGACTTTGCTTCCATTCCTGAAATTTCTTCTCTTGTTCTGATAGTGATTCAGCAATAAAAAAAAAGGTTGTTTGTGTAGAGGAGCTTCCAAGGGCAGCTAGTCTTAAATTCCTCTGTTACAGCCTGGAGGACTATGGAAACCTATCTCTGGTGGACTCCTACTTGTACACTAAATTCCTTGTTATACTCATTGGGGATTTTCACCTAACTGACAACATCCCTGTACATGGCTTTTAGAGCTCTCACCGACCACCCATCTATCCCTAGCTTCCACATTGCCCACCAGATAAGAGAGCGGGGAACCCTGTCAAAGGTTTTCTTCATGTCAATAAAAGTCAAATACAGAGGTTTATTCTTGGCCAAGTACTTCTCTTGCAGTTGCCTCATCAAAAAGATAGCATTGGTGGTGCTTCTACCAGGCACAAATCCAAACTGCATTTCATCTTGGCTAACTCTCTTCTTGATTAATTGAGCTATGACCTTTTCTGTAACCTTTTCTGTAACTTTAATCACCTGGTCCAGCAATTTGATGTATGTGCTTTGCTAGTTTGCTGGTCAGCTGTGATTTGACACAGTGGAGATGACCCTCTCTGAGTGTCAGTTGTTAAAACACCTGAAAGTCATAGTCATAGACAGGCAAGACAACTCACCCAAAGTCCCATTCAGGAGTGATGGACATCAGTTTTTAACCATTTTTGTGGCTTATCAGCATCATGTACCTGAACCAAATTGGAGGCAAATTGATTAGCCTGTACATGACTATATGTTAAATGGTGTAAAACCATCTGCTGGTGTGCCCAAGTAATGCATACATAGAAGCAGTGCAAGTGTTGTAAACATTACTGAACATACACACACAAGGTATGTACTTTGCTAGCTCACCAGTCATCATATATATATATATATATATATATATATATATATATATATAT
>NC_069001.1:20392012-20395076 GCF_001194135.2 Octopus bimaculoides | reverse complement strand
TATATATATATATATATATATATATATATATATGTATATATGTAGCGGTCCTGAAAGGGTAGAAAATCAGGGTATTTCCAGTGCAGCACTCAGCCCAAACTCAAGGCTATCTACTCTCTTAGATTAGAGTCTCAAGGAAGATTGAAATTATACTGTTGTAGAAAATCAAAGTATCCCACCAGTGAATCCAATGTCAGTCTAGTGAAGAGTAAACTATAATCCAGATAAGAAAACAAAGAGATTAGCTCATCTTTAATGACCAGATACAAATGTTTCAGTACCACTCTGTTTTTAAACATAAATACACATATCCCATACCCAGATGGCTGTAATGATCTCCAAGAATTCTTTTTTTCTCCTCATCCCTTCAACTTTGTCACTGTCAAATGACACCTCCTTTCATCTCAGTCAAACTTACATTTAATTTCAAACACTGACAGAAAGACTACTCTGAGTTTCTTGGAGACATTCATTCATGTGCAAGCAAACAACACAAAATCATAGCAAATATTTCAATCACCTCAATCGCGCAGAATCATATACAACCATGGGCAACCACACACAACTGCATACAACAGTATGTAACAACATACAACCTCTTTCACAGTAGACTGTCATGCACAACAGTAAACTACAACTCACAACAACAAAAACTACACATCATTTCAACCACACTCACAACCTCCTCAGCAACATACAACAATACATACCAGACCACTGTACACAACTACATACTGTTGTCTCAGTCCAACATAACCACATGCAGGCACTACATTACATGCAGCCATTTCAAGCACAGACAACTATACACAACCACACATAATCACATTTAACAACACTTTACTAATTTGACTACAAACAACCATAGCCAATGTCAGCTATCGCACAAAACCACTTCAACCATACACAGACACACATAACAACATCCATCACATACATTTACACACATCATAAACCATACACTACATACAGCCACCTCATCAATACGTAAGCAAACACATGTACCATAGCCACAAACAACTACCTTAGCTATACACAGCCACACACAAACACCACCACAACCATAACCACTCATAACCATTTACAACTATTTTAACCTGTCATTATTGCATACAACAGTACACAACCACACACAACTATGTGTCTTCTGGTCTTGATGGCGTTACTTAGCTGCTTCTCAAATGCAGTGGGTTTTTTCTTCTGCATCAGCTTTCATTCTTCCAATTCTACCTCAACTGTGGTGTTACTCCAGAACAGTGGAAAATTGATAGCATCATTCTCCTGTTCAAAAAGGGTAATCACACATCACCTGTTAACTATCATCTAGTCAGTCTTACTAGCTGCATCACCAAACTGATGGAATCCTCTGTCAGAGAAACACTCTAGAACTTCTGGAACTCTCACAGCTGTATTCAACTCTTGCAATTTGGATTTATTTCTAACACCAGCTGCTATGGTGAACTCATTGAGTTTCTTGAAGACATTCACCTATGGTGACTCATGAGTGAATGTTATTTATCTTGACTTTGCTAAAGCCTTTAATTCTGTGTTACACAAATGATTAATGGTAAAACTCTCTGCAATGTGTGTGAGAGATAACCTTTATATCTGGTTGAAGTCCTTCATTCTTGGTTGAGAAAAAATAGTCATGGTTCTAGGGCATCATTCTGCACCCTATGAGATAACATTTAGTATACCACAGAGATCTGTTCTAAGCTCCCTGTTGTTTGTTGCATATATTAATAACATAGATGCCAACTTGAAGAATGTTAGTGTTGAAATATGCAGACAACATCAAGCTGCACCTTGAGATAAAAAGGAAAAAATCCTCTACACTATAGATCTTTCCAGCAATCAGACCTGAACATAATACAGTAATGGATTACTGACTGGCAACTCAAGCTGGCTGTGCACAAATGCCCCACTATACATTTTGAGAGGTAGAATCTCTCCACAGCACCAGTTTTAAGAAGTCTGCTAGCGTATGTGATCTGGACATTATTGTCAACAGCAATTTGTGTTGAACAAACCATATTTTTAAAATTGCGAAGAAGGCTGTGATTGTCATCCAATAAGATTTTTGTCTGCAGCTCTGCAGCTCTCCAGCTGTCTGTTTAAAACTGTATATGGCTATGGTATATTCACACTTGGAGTTTGCTTCACCAGTCTAGAACACCTATCTTGCTCAGCATATCAATCTTCTGGAAACTGTCCAGAAATGTGTAACTAAATGAAAACCTGCAATCATGCATTTACTCTGAATGTCTTACTTCCCTAGGCATGTGACACATTAAACCTCTGACTACTAGCAACTGATTTGGCCCCACAAGATTATTCACCATTTTTCTTAACAACAACCTTGGGTACCTATTTGAATTCTATATATCTAACACTTGTGGACATGCTTACAAAATCAGAAAATAGCACTCATGACTTTCTGAAACATTTTTCCATGCTCAGTATTACTGATGCATGGAATACATCACTTGTTAGTTGTCAGGACACTATATCCTTGAAATCTTCCATACTTCCTGAAATTCACCAACACTACAACGTATGTTCCTTTTTCTTTTTGTTTTTTTAATAACTCATTCACTGTTCACTTGTCTTTTTGTACATTATTCTATGTACTGTACATACACTTTTGGCAACCTTTCTGATGAGTTGTAGAGCACCTGAGCACTTTGTACAATTAGTTCTTTATTATTATTATTATTATTATTATTATTATTATTATTATTATTATTATTATTATTCAGTAGTTTTATTTTTATAACGTGCTTTCACTTCACTACCGAGCGCAGCTCTGTGCGCCTTGGGTATGTGCTGTGGTTTGCTGTGGTGCTCTTATGTTTACTGTATTGAAAGTGTTTTGCGTAGAATGTGTGCAGTACCCAGTAGTGCAATTTTCTGTATGTTATATATATTTGTAAGTCCTGGTGTTTTTGTTATGTATTTGTCTGAATATTTTTTTATTATACCTAAGGCACCTACTATGATAGGAATTGTTTCTGTTTTTAGATTCCACATTCGAGTTATCTCTATTTCCAGGTCTTTGTATTTT
>NC_069001.1:20384451-20391103 GCF_001194135.2 Octopus bimaculoides | reverse complement strand
GTGCGTTGTATATATAGCCTTTCTATGTCAGATTTTGGGTGGTGCATCCTATATCCTGTCATTATTTTTCTTGTTTTCCTGTCTATTTTACATAGTTCGTTTAGTGTCCAGTTAAGGATGTTGTAGCTGTAGCTTATAACTGGGACAGCTAAAGTGTTGATACCCATTATCTTGTTTTTAGCATTGAGCTCTGTTTTTAGTATTGATCTAACTCGTCTGTAGTACTCTTTCTTTATTTTTTCTTTCATTTGTGTATGTTGTATCCTATCTAGTTCATTATTATTATTATTATTATTATCATTATTATTAGTATTATTATTATTATACCACAAAACATGCCACACAACCACTTCATCAATAAACAACCACATACAAACACATGCAACCACACTGACAATTACTTTAATAGCCACTGAGAGTCTTTTGCTGGTCACTCAGCTCCCTTGAAATAGCAGCCAAATCTCCCCAAAAAACAACATACAATCTTGAAGAGAAGTACATTAAGCAGTTTAGTCCTTTATATATGAAAGTGACAGGATGGTCATCACTAAAATGCTTTGGCTATAAATCTTCTTCAGAAGTGACCAGGGCCTCTATAATGTTCACAACTACATATAATAAGCTCAATGCACACAACCACCCACATCCAACTCAATACACCCATTCACTGTGATTGGTTGACCTAGAAGAAACATCAGTTTAATCTTGCTCGTGTCACACCAAAGCCTTCCTACATAAGCAATAACTCTGAAGAGCACAGAATGATCACACCTTTTGATAGCTGATCTTTGCAGTCAAGGATGACAACAACTACAAGTTTAACCACATATAACCACCTCAAGCGCCCACAAGGCAACCTAAACCACCCTCCGGGTTAGCTCTCCACTACACCCTATGCACAGAGAAATTGAAAACAACTTTCAAAGCTGACATGACCACTTAAATGTCATTAAGCTTTACCAAAACTTAATACTGAGCTGGTTTGGCCATGCCACGCACATGGGAGAGAACAGTTGCATAAAGAAATGCAGATCACTTAAAGTGGAAGGAAGTTTTGGAAGAGGGAGACCCTGGAAGGTGAGGGACGAAGTATTGAAGGCAAATCTCAAAATGCCAAACCTTATGAAGGACATGGCAGAGGACAACGCTATGTGGCACATTGCTGTACTTGAGAAGACCCACCTACCACAACATAATTGAGCTCCTAAAACTAAGGTATCATGTGAAAAGCATTAATGTGGGTGCTGATATCACATAAAAAGCACCCCATTACACTCTGTGGAGTGGTTGGCATCAGGAAGGGCACTCAACTGTAGAAACCAAGCCAAAACAAACTATTGAACTTGGTGTGGCCCCTGGCCTTGCCAGTTCTTGTGAAACCATCCAATCCATACCAGCATGAAAAACAGACATTAAAGGAGGATGATGATGATGATGATGATGATAATTCCATGCTGATTTTATATAGCCAAACCCACATCCAAAAACAACTAGACTACCTCTTCAAGATCACAAAATAGTCCAACCTTGATGGACCAACCTTTGTGGACCAACCTCAACAAAATGTAAATACAACATATATTGGAACTCTGCTCACATATCTTTGTATAATAATATTACTGGACACATTAACATCTTAGACTGCGTCATTATCATCCATTGTCATCCTTATCAATTGAACAAGGGAAGCTCAATCTACTAGAAATAGCAAATAATCTTCTTTAAAATGGAAAGACATATTAGAAAATGTTAGAAAGCAACATTAGGAAATATATGAGATAATCATGAATGAAGCATCTTTGACCATGGGTCTGCTCAATAAAAGCTGCCCTGTGTTTAAACAGCAACAATCATTATCAATTGATTGGTGCTGGGATTGATGTCATTGACTAGCCCCTTCTCCACTGTCACTAAATTCCAGGCCTTGTGCCTATAATAGAAAGAATTATCGTCAATGTCATTAAATAGGTGGTCACAAGGGGATTTCAATAAATGAATGACAAAAAATAATTTTAACAAAGAAAAAGTAGATATGCATTCAGACATGTGCAGGGTGAAAATGATTGTTGGTTTGAGAACTAGGATGGAGGTGTATATTATTTTGGTTTCTTGCCTGGGAAAGCAGTTGTTTTGAGTGCTTGAATGGAGAATTGCTGTTATTTTGGGAGCATCAATGAAAGTATGTGTTTGGTACTTACACAGTGAAATGATAAATGAAACACTTCCAGCCTGTTGGTCTTTCTAAAAAGTTGTAAACTTTTCCCTGTAGTGTTAGATTGCTGCGGTAACTCCTAAACCTTGTATTCATCATGTATGGTGATGGATAGAGCTTCTCATAGGCAGGTGGTGGTGGTGATTTGTTTTCAAATGTTTGTGAGTTTGAACTTGAAGACATCTCAGATTCCATATAGTCAAAAATGGGTGCAACCCCATTTCCTGGTGGACCACATTCTCTCTTTTTTGGCAAATGGTCTCCTTCAGTTTTAGGCGGGATCGGTCGATCCTTCATAGGTTCTATAAATGTACTACTCGTTGACATCTCTTTGCGTAATATACAACAGGGGAAACATATATTTTTTTTCAGTTCCCTTTTTGTTACTTAAATTTTGCTTCTATCTTATTCTACCTCATTTACCATTATTATTATTATTATTTACTATTATTGCTGCTGTCGCTATTGAGCGATATTGATACTTTTGCTTTTGGAACTGATCATAGGTATGTAAATATTTACACACACACACATATATATATATATACAAACACTCTTATATATATAAATATTAGTGTGTGTGCGTGTGTGTGTGTATGTGTGTGTATGTATGTATGTATGTATGTATACACACACGGTTAGTACTAAATAATTATAATTAATATATTATGTTCTCAGTAACATTCAAAGTTGAAGTGAACTCAATATTTTAGATAGAGTAGCTATTTAATATATACTGTCAAAGTTCCAACTTACAGAGTTTATATATATATATATATACATACATATATATATATATATATATATATATATATATATATATATATGTGTGTGTGTGTGTGTGTGTGTGTGTATGTATATGTATATAAACTACATGATAACATACATATCTATGCTTGTATGTGTAAATATATACATATATCTATGCATATAATTATGTTGCAATTTACATACATACATACATATATATATATATATATATACACATACACTACATAGATACACACACATACATTACATATATGTGTGTGTTGTATAGTTAGCATTAATTAATGTATTACATCTTCAGTAACACTACAATGATAGTGATGTGTGAATATATATGCATGCATGTTTGTGTTTTCATACATGTGTAACAACCAGATCTATGTATAAACATAGACTGTTGAATTGCTTATGAGGTTTTACATCTTATGGGAGGTAACTGTGTTTTTTTTCTTTTTTCCAATTCATTTTCATTTTCTTTTGCATATTTTCGTTTAAATTTCCAACCTGGTATAGCTAAGTATGTCTTTTGTCAAACTTTTCCATCATAGTGACCAAAACAGTACTTCACCTGTTGTTAAAAAAGAAAATATAATAATTTTAGTTTAGAAGTATTTTGGTATCGACACTAAACAACAAAACAAATTGTTTTAGATTACTAAATAGAAAAATAGGCAAAATAATAGTATAACAAATTTTGAATCTGAATTTTTAAGGAATCAAATATATTATTGTTTGTATTTTTTTCCAACAATAAATTTCATGAAATTATATTATTTTCAATGCAAGGTGTTTCACATATTTTTCATTCAGACAGTCCATCCTGCACATTGATACTGTAGCTTTGTAGAATCTGCCTTTGAATATCCAATTAACTCAAAACTCAAAATTGTACTTGTTCAAATACTAACAGTTTGCAACTACTTTTATCACTTTAGATAATTTGCTAAAATGTATAAGGCTGTCTAACATTTGAATTTCCTGAATTATTTTTGTGTTGATTTTTCCTCCACATGGTGTAATTATTGCATGGATTAATGTTTGTCATTTAAGTCTGAGAAAGACAGTTATGCAATTTCTCACTGAAAAACTTGCATAGATGATTTGTTTACAGTGTTCAAATGTTTGTGATGCACATATGCCCACCACCTCCATCAAATTGACATTGCTTGTACAGGTGCATGGTGTGCCTCACATCAGTGGCTACAGAGCAACCTGAGATGAGGTTTTTTTTGCTCAAAACACAAAGTACTGCCCAGTTCAGGAATCAAACCCAGTTACACCCTTATCATTAAACAACACATTCTAATGTGTAGATACTACTACTTACATACAAACATCTTAAATTTTGATGACTTTATTATATTGCCATGTTTTAAATATTCATTAAACATAATTTTTTTTTTCTCTTCATTAACTGGAAAATTGTATCAATATTCAAAGAAAAAAAACTTTATTTACATGGTAACCAATCAAGCCAATAAAGGAAACTTTGTATGATTACTTGGTCTGCCAGAAATTCTGCTTGTAACCTCACTCAACCGTCTTAAAAGAGGAAGGACTTTTGTGGTCAATGTTGTCCAAGATTTACAAAAAGATGGAACGGCCACTGGTGAAACTGCTTTCATCCAAGTGCTATGCATGACACTCTCAAACTCTGAGTTACTCCTCTAACATTTTACAGACGTACAAGCAAGATAAGACAATTTTTTGAAATGTCTTCTTCATTTAACAAACAACTTAATCCTAATTGGTTTCATGACAATACCAGATTGCATTTCTGCATCAAGTGTCTCATTGCACTGGTTGCACATACTGCATTTGGTGGTAGGGTCCAATTTCATTACTCTTTTACTCTCTTTTACTCTTTTACTTGTTTCAGTCTTTTGACTGTGGCCATGCTGGAGCACCGCCTTTAGTCGAGCAAATCGACCCCAGGACTTATTCTTTGGAAGCCTAGTACTTATTCTTTCGGTCTCTTTTGCCGAACCGCTAAGTTACGGGGACATAAACACACCAGCATCGGTTGTCAAGCGATGTTGGGGGGACAAACACATACACACATACATATATATATACATATATACGACAGGCTTCTTTCAGTTTCCGTCTACCAAATCCACTCACAAGGCATTGGTCGGCCCGAGGCTATAGTAGAAGACACTTGCCCAAGATGCCATGCAGTGGGACTGAACCCGGGACCATGTGGTTGGTAAGCAAGCTACTTACCACACAGCCACTCCTACGCCTACTTTGTTCTTATAAATATTTATGACCTCTGGTCTAGCAAAAGACACTGGTTTTGTCCAGTGAAAATCAGTTCCACCATTTCTGCTTCTAGACTGGAACTTTCAAGCCATTGTTGATTTTCATTTTCACTCAGTTCTTTTCTATCAAGTCTTGTAGGGTATTGGTCATGGAGTGGTTTTTCTCTGTGCTTTTTCTTTAGTATGTTTTGTAATTTTGTTTTGAAATTGTTTATTGTATCTTTAACCAGTTCTGCTCTGTTATTTTCTGAATTTATTATTTCAATATTTTGTGTTTCTACTTTATCAGCATTTCTTCCAGTTTTACATTCTGAGTTCAAATTCTTTATTACATGATAGTGAGATGTATACAAACTGCAATACTACATCAAAGTGAGACATAGGTCCCAAATATAGAGGACACACAAAGACTAGAGAGGAATGAAGCTAGTATGCTTTGTTGGCTGTGCAATGTCAGTGTACATGCATGACAGAGCGCTATTGTTTTGAGAGAAAAGTTAAGAGGAATTAGATGTAGTCAGTAAGACTGCACTGGTTCAGTAACATATGGACAAGGACAGTCACATAAAAAAGACATGGGATGAAGTATTGAAGGACAATCACATGATATTGAGCATTATGAGAAAAATGACTGAGAACCAAGATATCTGGCATCTTGCTGTACATGATATCCTAAAACCATCTTGGTAAATGCTTGTATGTATGGAGCTCTACCCCACCTCCATTCTCACAGTCCTGTTTAGCTTCCTTCACATCTCATTCCCTAACTAACACCCATCACTTCTTTATCTTTGGGAATAATCAGCTACCATAATCACCTGAGAGGAGAATAAGCATGTAGTACATCCCCTCTGATTCCGGGCTTCTTCTTTCCTCTCCACACCCCAGAACCACATCCATTCACTATTATCCTCCAGTCATGCTCTCTCCCTTTTGCTATACTCCTCCCTTAACACCCTCCTTTAAACCGATCACTCTGAATACCCTTACATAGCTAATAAAACCACTCCCCTTAAATCACTCCTACATCTTTCACCTTCAATTACTATTGTCATCTCTGTCCCATCTAACCATCTCCCCTCACCACCACCCGCCCTACTTGGTGTTCCCGCTGGTTCTGGTGCCATGGAAAAAAGCCCCTAGTACACCTTGGAAAGTGACTGGCATTAGGAAGGCCATTCAGCTGCAGAAAACATGCCAAAACAGCTAATAGAGTCTGGCACAGCCTTCTGGCACAGCCTTCTGGCATGCCAGCATGGAAAACAGATGTTAAATGATGATGATGACGATGATGATTGACTTTACATTTCATCCTTTAGAAGTGAATAAAATATGTGTCAGTCTGGTACTAGAGCCCTCCCCCAAGACTAGAGCCCTCTCCCAAGACTAGAGCCCTCCCCCAAGACTA
>NC_069001.1:20380602-20382684 GCF_001194135.2 Octopus bimaculoides | reverse complement strand
GCAGAGCCCCGTCGAGGACAGCGCCGCTTACACCATCGAAGACAAAGATTTTCAGGCGGCGTTTGATGGTCGGAGGTGGACGATAGAGTGGCGATGGAAGGACGAGCCCCCACTACTAAAGAACAGGGTGAGCTGCTACCAGCATACGTTGAAAGGTCACTAATGTGTGTGTGTGTGTGTGCGCGTGCGTGCGCGCGTGCACTCTCTCGCGCGCGAACGTGTATATTTGTGTATGTGCGTGTGTTTTTCTGTCAACACCAACACAACCATCAACAGCAACAGTTAATATGGCGAAGATAAGCAAATCCGTTTCAAAAACATTTACTGTGGTGTCCGAGTGTATTTTAAAAGTTGAAGGAAATATTTTTGATCGTAGGTCTATGAGGATTGACTTGAGACTAAACAGTCAAAAGAATACAATTGCAAGAAGAATATGACCGCCACACCACCAACACTACTCACTCCACCATCACTAACATGTAAACCAGGGGTGGGGAAACTTTTTAGTCCGGCAGGCAAAAATTTCCAATGAAAAAGGTCCGCAGGCGGACCACAATTTCTAACTCTTATATCTGTGTAAATCCTGTATATATCTATGTATAATTCGATATACATTAATAAAGATAAGTTTAACGCCTTAATTAACGCGTAACATCTTCATCAGCGCCGACACTGAATTTAGGACGTTTATATTACTTATGCGGTATTCTAAATTTTTCAGCTAGAGTGTAGTTGGGTCTCAAGGGGATGGTACAAACCCAGAAATATGTATGTAAAAACTAACACTTCCTTTATCCAAGCTTAGATTCGAAACCGAATCTAAGGATTCTCGCTCGTCTGACCAAACAGGCGCGAAATAAGTTTTTGTCCTGTCAAAAATGATAAATGGTCTCCCTTTGACCTACGACCTCAGCCATGTCAGGCGAAGTTCAAATGGACAGGAGCTGACCTATTTAGACAATCTCTCCTGCAGTATGTCTGTCTTTCTAGCTGCCACGGCTGATATAAATACCGTGGTCAGCAAAGGGACAGGCAGAAAGGATCTGGGATTCAGACCGACGCGCACGAGATAGCCAACCAGTATTTTCTCAGAAGAACAACGCACACACAGAGACAAAACATATTCAGTTTTTATCCTAGCATATCGGCAGGTGTATAGTCTTCGCCAGCACGAAACAGTTGGCAACGAATTAATGTAGTGAAAACTTGTGTATCCCACCAGCAAATGCAAATCCCGTAAAATAAATTATTTAAACTATAAATCGATGTCATTCCATGATTTACTTCGAAGGAATCCACATGCCTATCGCATCTGTTTACCTCAACACATTCTGATACACCTTTACCACTACATGTGGTAAAATTTCCATTCAAATGGCAATTACCGGACGATTTCTGTTCGAGTCTAACCGTTTTAAGTCGAAGTGGAAACACGACCTATGTCGCAAATAGGCATATGAATATTGTATAAATTTTATAATTGAAAAGTTTATATTTTGTACATACGAATATATCGGCCTGCGGGTGCAATAAAATGTGCAAACCACTTCATCACCACTATCAAACCCACCAACCTTTGAATCTAACTGGCTACAACAGCATGTGCCCAACACATATGCATGCATGAGCGTATGTATCTGTGCGTGTTTATGTCTTAAGTCAGAAGTGTAAGGGGCAAATTGACGAATCATAATGGCGTCTTGATAAACGAACCCGAGAAAATGTGAGGCCTTTCGGAAGTACTTCGCCCAGCTGTTCGGGAGTGACGGCGGTCCTGATGGTGGGAGAGCCCTCGAGGACTTTCTTGCCGGTCTGTCGTGTCTCTCGGGGTCGGATGCGGAGTCTTGCGAAGGGCCAATCACGCCTGGGGAGGTAATGGAGGCTTTGGCCGACTGTAAAGCGGGTAGGTCACCGGGACTTGATGGTCTTCCGTATGAGCTGTATAAATGTATGCCAGAATTGTTCGGGTATCTGCTGGCTGACGTTTACGCGAACTGGCAACAGAATGGGTTTATCCCCAGATCTGTGCGCCGGGGAGTAGTGACGTTGGTCAGAAAGGACCCGGACAAGGAGGACGTTATA
>NC_069001.1:20375356-20380592 GCF_001194135.2 Octopus bimaculoides | reverse complement strand
TACCTGGCGACTGTGCTTGCGCGGTTCGGCTTGGGCCTTGGCTTCCTCGGGTGGTTTATCGCTTTGTACCACAACAATGACTCGATAGTTCAGGTGAACGGTTTTCTTTCGAAGCCGTTCTGCATCAGACGCTCGGTTCGTCAAGGATGTCCGCTCTCACCGCTTTTGTATGTGGTAGCTCTCGAGCCGCTACTGCGGAGGTTGAGTGGCATTCCGAGAGAACCAGGTCTAGAGGAGTTTGTTACGGCTTACGCGGATGATATCACTATCAGCGTAACCTCAGTAGCAAGTCTACGTGAAGTGGGTAAGAGTATTGAGGCTTACGAGGAGGTGGCAGGAACAAAGATTAACCGGGAAAAGTCGGTCGGCTTGCAACTCGGCACCTGGGTTGGCAAGTCGATGCCTTCAGACAGCGCTGTTGGGCGCTGGACGGAGGGACCGGTTAAGTTTCTGGGAGTTTGGTTTGGACCAGGCCTCCAAATAGAGAAGAACTGGACGGAGGTATTGAGCAGGGTGGCTGCAGTAGTCAAGACCTGGTCTTGGCGGTGGCTATCCCTGAAAGGGAGAGCGGAGGTGGCCAATGTGTTTATCACATCGGTCGTTACCTACCGCCTAACCGTCGTGCCTTGTCCGGATTCGTGGTTGATCAGGCTGGAGAGACAGCTCTTTCGCTTTTTGTGGAAGTGCAGGTTGCCACTTGTGAAACGCTCCGTCTGCTGTCAAAAGCCTTTAAAAGGAGGTTTAGGGATGTCTTGGTTAATGATGCGCAGGCATGCGTTGGGATTGAGGCACCTCTGGATTATCCTGGATAGTGAACGGGTGTGGTCTCCGCTGGCCAGACAAATGTTCCCCGAGTTCAAAAGTTTTTGCGAGCAGGAAGCCTGGTGTTCTCGTAGACCGCGGTCGAGTGAATGGCATAAAGAGTGCCGTAAGGCCCTCTTGCTATTCCGGCGCTGGGGCAACGCCAGCGGTGGGGATCCCACACGGATTTTATATAGTGGGTTGGTAGAGTATGAATGCGACGATGGCCTGGGGGTGACTCTATGTCTCAGGTTTATTCAACTGGACAGCCTGTTTCACCGTACATTCGGGTTGAGAACGTTGGACAACTTCCAAAAGTCCTTAACTTGGCAATGCTACAGAGGTGCCTTGCCCGTTTGGAATAAGCTCGCAAGACACGGTGAGCGTCAGTCGCCGACCTGTCCAAGAAGCGGGGGAGACAGGGAAACTGTCCCTCACGCTATTGTTCAGTGTCCGGAGATATCTGAAATGTGGGCTTATGCTGAACACCTGTTGTCCGGCGAAGGAAAAGTACAACTGTCGACTGAGTCAATCATAAAAACTGACCCACCGGGAGTTTTAATAAACGAAGGTAAGAATTGTTTTCTCACGGTTGTAGCAATAGCGAAAGAGGCAGCATGGAAGACGAGGATAAAAGGAATTAAGACAGGCAACTTTATCTCTGGCCACAATTTACGTTCATATTTTACTTTTCATTTGAAAAGGAAAGTGTGGTTGGAGAGGAGATATCTGTCGGAGTGTACGTTCCGAAAGAGATGGACGCATGTTGCACGAGTGCTGTGCGTGCAAGGAACCGTGTGAGTAGACGGAAAAAAAGAGAACAAAAAAGGTGCCAGCGATAGATCGGGGCTTGTGGGGTCGGAGCGTGGCCTGATCATCGCTTCCTTTGTGTTGTCTAATGTATTGTTAATATCATTCGATTTTTTATATTTTATATAATTTTTAAAGTCATATTTTATGTAAATCATATCGCATTACTGATCCTAATCAGTTGTTTTGTACCATTCTATGTTTAGCCCCCCGTGGGCAATAAAGAAATTGGTATTTCGTCTGCCGTTATGTTCTGAGTTCAAATTCCGCGGAGGTCGACTTTGCCTTTCATCCTTTTGGGGTCGATTAAATAAGTACTAGTTACGCACTGGGGTTGATGTAATCGACTTAAACCCTTTGTCTGTCCTTGTTTAACCCCCTGTGGGCAATAAAGAAAAAAATATTGTGTAATATACAGTATAATATTGTTAATACAGTAATGTTATGTGTTACAGGATAAGACTGTGTCGATGATATTCAGAAAGTTGATTTTTTTTTTAGGTTGGTCTATACTCTGTTTGCTTTTATTCATATAAATTTACGCTATTACTGATATAATTTGAGATGAAGTGAATTAAGGATAGCGGTGCAACATTTCGAAAAAAAAAAAAAGGAAGAAAAACGAAAGAAGAAGAAGAAAGGCGAAATGAAGGTGCCATAATTAAATTTCTCATCAGACCCAACCGTCCAGATGAAACTGGTATTACTGGAGAAGATCATGGAAATGATGTTAATGAAGTGCAACTTGAAAAGAAAATAGAAGATGATGATGCTGATCCAGTACAAACTACTTAAGAATAAAACTCTAATATTAATTTGAAAGACATTGGGATGTGGCCTGCTAAGTTTAATCACGGTAACGGTGTTCGGGAAATCCTTGTACAACAAGGATCGAAGGCTGTGCAAGATATTGGCAGTGAATTCAAAGAAGTTGTACTTCAAGGGCAAATAATAAAACTGAAAGGGGAGACTAGAAGACTGTTAAGAAACTGGGTTTTTTTTTCGAACTTTACAAAATGGGGAAAAAATCTTGAGAACTTGGATGATATATTCTCCATCGAAAGAAGCTGTGTTTTGTTTTTGTTGTCAGCTATTTTCAAGTGAAAACTCAAAGTTTTGCTCAGTTGACGGTTTCAAATCTTGGTGGAAGTTGAATCTTAAGATACAAGAACATGAATCTAGCCCTGCGCATGAAAATGCGTTTACTCAGTGGAAAGAGCTAGAAATTCGCCTTTCCAAAGGCAAGGTACAACAAAGAACAACAAACTCTTGTTGAAAATCAAAGAAATGGAAGCAAATCCTGACTAGATTCTGGGACATAATTATGTTTCTTGCTGAGCAAAACCTAGCTTTACGAGGCCATAGAGAAGATATTCGAGTTAAGAAGGCAAATGAAAATAAAGGAAATTTTCTGGAGCTTGTTCAACTGATTGGAAAATTCGACCCAGTGCTACGTGAACATTTGGTGAAAGTAAAAATTCCTACCTCTCACCAAAAATTCAGAATGAATTTGTGAACGCCCTGGGAGATCAAGTGAGAAAGAAAGTTATCGATTAAATGAAACAGTAAATACTATTGCATTATTTTTCATAGTACTCCAGACATTTCTCATATTGACCAAATTTCTCAGGTGCTATGTTATGTTAAAATAGATGAAAAGGAATTAAAAGTAGAAGAACCCTTTCTTTGTTTTATTGAGATGAAAGGCAAAAATGCTGAGCAATGCTTCTGATACTATTAGAAATGGACGATATTAACATTCAAGACTGTCGTGGACAAGCATTTGATAACGTG
The DNA here is from genome assembly GCF_001194135.2 of Octopus bimaculoides. Lineage (NCBI taxonomy): Eukaryota > Metazoa > Mollusca > Cephalopoda > Octopoda > Octopodidae > Octopus > Octopus bimaculoides. The sequence goes on along the minus strand of NC_069001.1, from coordinate 20,377,187 downwards.
GCAGTAATTGCAGGTCATCAATGCGGTGTTTAAGCGCGCATCACAGAAGTTAATCCAAAGATCCACTCTCTGAATTTAGCAGCTGTGCATGCAGCTTCATTGGGTACAGATTCAGTTACATTATATGGCACATTGGACCATTTATTTTCATTTTCTCAGCCTCAACTTATCGATGGGATATCTTGATTGAGATAACTGGTACAACTATCAAACGGGCTGGGGAAACAAAATAGAGTAGTCGAGCAGATACAGTGAAAGTTGTATATACAAAATTCATGGAAATCATCGCTGCGCTAGAACGGTTGATGGAAGATGCAGAAACGCAATACGAGATCTGATTCAGGTTTAATTCTTCAGGCGATGCTGTCATTTTCTTTCTTGTCATTTCTCGACTTTTTGAGAGATATACTTCATGAAATTAATGACACTGTTATACCTCCAAACGAAAGGTCTGGAGTTGCAACAACGTGCCATTAAACTATCAGCTTTGAAAACTTTTCTACTTGTAAGCAGAGACAAAACAGTAGATGACGCGTTGGCCTATTCAACCGAAATTTGCTCTGATAGGGAATCAGCACAGTGCGTCGAATTCACAAAAAGGAAAGAATGAGCTTCGAAGAAAGTGTCGATGCCGCTCTCAGCTACGACGCTGAGCTAAGAAGAGAAATGTTGTCAATGATAGATAGACTGGTTGAAGAAATAACCTCTAGACTTCACGATATTGCAAAGAAATACACCTTTCTCACACCGTTTAATTTGTTAGATAAAGAGTGTAATTGTGATGTAGATGTTTTTGATGAGAATATTAAGAGAGAAGACTTTCTGGTTGAAAGGGCAAAGCTGCAAAATTATTTAGCGGCTGTTGACTCTGAAGACATGGAAGGGCCTTTGCTAGTTCTTCAATTTATTCAGAAATATAATGTTATTGATTCATTGCCAAATATTGTTATACTTTTAAGAGTCTTCCTAACTCGTGCCATTAGTTTGATAGCTGTGAACGGTCCTTTTCTAAACTAAAGCTCATCAAAAACCACCTCAGGTCAACAATAAGTAAAAAAAAGGTTGACTGATTTAGCAATACTATCCATAGAGCGCGACTTTGCGGATAAAATTAATTTTGATGAAATCATTCAAGATTTCGCGAAGAGGAAGGCACGTAAAATCAATTTGTAAATCGCATATATTTGTAATTCACTCAACTTCGCTTTTCATCTTTTTCAGAATCGAAGAAACAAGTACCAGCTGTCGATGGAATTGACTAAGCCACAACCACAAATGTTTCAATCCTTGTGCCAACAATAGAATAGATTATTACCATCGTCATCATTACGGTGATGATGATGATGACGGTGGTGGTGATAATCTCATCTGTTTATTGATCACGTGGCTGACGAATTAGGAGATATAAAGGTAAATATATATTCTTTTATTCTTTTACTTGTTTCAGTTATTTCGACTGCGGCCATGCTGGATCACCGCCTTTAGTCGAACAGATCAACCCAGAACTTATTCTTTGTAAGCCTTTTTGCCGAACCACTAAGTTACGGAGACGTAAACACCAACATCGGTTATCAAGCGATACATAGATATATACACACATAAATATATACATATGCATATACGATGGGTTTCTTTCAGTTTTCGTCTACCAAATCCTCTCACAAGGCCTTGGTCGGCCAGAAACCATAATAGAAGACACTTGCCCAAGATGCCACGCAGTGGGACTGAACCCGGAACTATGTGGATGGGAAGAAATTTTCTTACCACACAGCCACTCCTGTGCCTATAAGCCACGCCTGCACCCATATCTACGCGTTATATATATATATAT
>NC_069001.1:20357723-20374406 GCF_001194135.2 Octopus bimaculoides | reverse complement strand
GTGTCATTTACTGACTCTCTTTCTATTTGCTGTAATATTTCACATACACATACATGTATCACTCACATACATACTTTTCTTTGTACGACGGCCTGTCTTTGATTATGTTCTTATATGTCGCATTCACACTCACACACAGACATACATCTTTAACGCTACAATAAATACTTCTGTTATTCATCTTATACGGTTGTGGTCTTTCATTGCTGGTCATCTATGTTATCGTAGCATAACATATCATGTATATCATCATTTGATATATATATTTTGTGTTCGACCGTGTGACACGTTTAAATAAAAAGAGTCCTCTGTTTTTCCATTCGTCACCATTTCTCCTTTTATGAGTTCGCACGGTCGTCCCTTACATATCCTTAAAAGAGGACGCCACCTTGAGCAGTTCATGGTTCGTTCATTTGTTCTACTTTTCCCAGTCAATCTTCTAAAATTGTTTTAAAGTGAAAGGGCATCTGTGGAAATATTCGACTTCACGTTTTAAGCACGGAATGGGTTATATGCCCTTTCCAAATTTATGCTTCATAGCAGCCAATTTTCTAACATGGCTATATCTTCTTTATTCAAAGGAGATGCAAGCATATGAGACAAGTTCCCAAATTCACTTCTACTCTGTCGTCCAGCAAATCCTTTGCCACTCCTGCTCGAATGGAATGTGACTTAACTGTTGCCGAAACCAAAAAGCTTAACGACTCATCCTATTGTGTTTCATAAAGTGTCAACACGAACAATAACAACAAAGGTAAATATGTAAACAACAACAGAATAAACCACTACCACCAACGGCAACAACAAGAAAAACAAGAACGATGATATCACAAACAACAATAGTGATAGCTACAACAGTAACATCAAATTATAAGTCAAAACCACCTCAAAATCAGGTCGTTTGCTGGTGTAATGCAAATGTGGATTGATTTTGAAACGGAAGACAACATGGAGTTCAATTTGAGGCATTAGCATTTCTTAATCAGCCCGGACATAATTGAGCTGCCCTAGAAAGAGAGAAAGAAAAACTAAAATAAAAAAACTCTCATCTACAAATTTATTAATGGGAAAAGCAGAAAGGTGGTAACCTGACACCAGCAGAAGCAGAAAAATGTTTGGAGGCTGTGTTAGGATCAGAATGGCATGAGAGAAGAGGAAGACAGTATGGAATGCCAGAAATGCTCTGCCTTAACGAAGAAGAAGCGATAAAATAGCCACGGATACTTGAAGATCCAAGGAATATGTACTCGTATCCTCATATTATGAGTAACGTATAAGTTAGGTGACACTAAATGATATGAATCCTGAAATAATCTATAATTATTTTTAATGACCTTAGAGGAGCAAAAAAGTGGTGCGAAGTTGAGATCCAGGTGCTACTTACTCAAAAAGTCTTCAAAAGATATCTAAAATCATTCCCTTGGAAAATGGAGGCCTTGTACAAGTTGTTTTAAAACCAGGAAAGCCAGGTGTTACTCTTGTGGAAGCATAAAACACCAGAAAGCTTTCTGTCCTCTAGAAAAAAAAAATCCTCTTTACTGCCTACACTACAGCTACATTAATAAGTCCAACAGCAGCATCAAGAAATACGGAAATGTGCGTGTGTGCCCGCATACACACACACGTACACACACACACACACACACACACACACACACACACACACAACCCAGTCTCCACCTTGCCCCTCTGAGTCATCGTCAAATGTAGAAACAAGGAGGAACCCAGAGAGTGGCATGTGGTCATAAAAAAGACCCCAAAACAAAAAGCGGAAAGCATAACCCCCACCACAAAAACACAAACGTAGATGAAACACCAAAACATATTTAAAAACTCAAAATTGTCCTCACCAACACATGCACAGGAAAAACATCAAGAACGACAAAAGCAACAAACCTCAAAAACCAGCATCACAACAACCAAATCTGCTAAATTGCTCCAACAACAATGACAAAACACAAGCACAACAATTACAAAACCACCAAAAGAAAACAGCTACAACAAATAACCATGCACACAAATAGAAAACATTGTCCCCTTCATATTAGCATAGCGAGTGGGGCGGTGGGGGCGTCCGCCCCGGGTGGCCCTTTTGGGTCTGTTGTAGGTAATATGTGTTTTTTGTGGGGTCCGGGGGCAGCAAATGGAAGGGCAGTCTCGGGCGGCACACACTCTAGCTATGCTAGTGCCCCTTCACCGTTATAAACAAAAGCAGTATTGAGTTGATAAACTGCCAAGGAAAACATTACAAAGGCGAAATAATTGTAGAAGAGAGAGAATTTGATAAATTTATCCACAAAATACCTAAAGATAGATTATTAATGAGAACGCCGAGTAAAATTTATCACTCACTCTTGGACAAATTAAGGTGTGTTAGAGGTTTTAGAAAAACAGTAAACAATACATAATTACAAAATCCTTTGAAAGTCACTTTTGGAAAAGAACACAGAACCACCCACCATTCGTGATGATGAATGTGAGTAACCGCTCTATCTATTTTGCCCCAATAAACATGGCGTTACTCAAACTAAGATGTATAAATGAACGTGGACTCGGATCAGGTTTTTGGAGGTGCATCTCGCTTGTTAGTACTGGAATTGTATTTTGTACGCATAGAACCATTGTGTGAAGTAAGTGCATGGCAGAAAGGGATGCAAAAGCCTCGAAAACCTGCTCAAAAACTTCCTGTTGCCTTACTGGTAGCGACTGGATTTCTCTGATGTACCAGTGTGGATATAGAGCAACCACAGCGGACCATCCAGACCGATCTAAATAGAGTATCTGTTAGACGAGCGGATAGGAATTGCGTAGGATGTCCACAGTTCAAGCTAGACGGCTAAACAGTCCACAAATTTGTAATCTACTCAGTCGATTTAGATAGGACATGTAAACAGAGGCACATTTACTAGAAGCTGAACGTGTTCTTACCGGCACGCAAAGACTACAGGAACTAGTTAAGAAGCAGTTGACGGGGAAAATTGTCCACAACTGGTGGCAGGTCGATTTGAAGAGGACGAGAAGAGTAGAATTGATAGCATTTAGCAATGCGCTAGGAATATAAAGAAATAGATTAGAAACAGTTAGCAACCTAGAAGAAGCAATTAGTAAAGGCATCGCGACTGACATGCTAGCGGTGAGAATGGCTCTTGACCAATTCTTCGAGGCGAAACACGAAGACTGCGTTGTCAGAGCTAAGGCCTGTGCTCTCAAACACGAAGGAACTAAAACCGTTCGGCGGTCCAGACGGTCGAGACACGACGTGGCAACAGAACCACGATCAGGTCTTTGACGGACTAGGACGGGCGTGTGCTACTCGGTTCCGAGCAGATGTGTGCGGCTTTCCAGCACCCCATCACGTGACTGTTTGAGGAGTGCGATGAATCGGCGACGGTAGTGGACTGTAGTTCGAACCTGGACCCAGCAGTGGAGGCGAGGTTCTACAAAAACCTAATAAAGGCTACTGAAATACGAACGGTGATGAGCAGTTGCACAAGTTGTAATTCGCCCGGTTTGGATGGTCTGCCCTATGTATTCATGCCAGTATTGTTTGGCGGCTTCTTGGCAGATGTCTAACTGATAGCAGAACAAGAGAGTTACTAATGCTGCTAGTTGGTGAGTGATTACGTTGCTGAGGAAATTTTCGGCCCATAATTCTGCTAAACATTGAGTTTAAGATTTTGGCCAAAGTATTGGCGACAAGGTTGGCACTTGTCGGTAGTTCGGTCGGAGAAGCACAAAAGTGCACAATCCTGAACACGACAACCTTCATCTTATGCGATACATCATAGAGCGGACTGGGGTCAAAGCTGGCATTGGAGGGGATCAGATCAATTTGAATCAATCTGAAGCATTCGATAGGGTTGACCATTGTTAATTGGAAGTTGTCCTGATATCGGCCAGGTTCGGACGTTTTCAGAGGTTGGATTGCTGCAATGCCCAGCGGTATCTGCTCAGTGATCAAAGTAAACGGCCACATATCGGAGCCGCTTCGCATCGCACGTTTGCTCTGTCAGGCTGCGTGCTGTCGCCTCTACTATGGAACTTGGAACAGTTGAGGGGCATCATTTTCGAACTGGGACCCAACAGGGCAGTGTCAGCGTACACGGACGACATTACTGTCTAGGGTTGTCGGACACCTCTGTAAGGAAGATGGTCGGCACCCTTCTAAAGGAATATAAATCGGTGACAGGGGCCAAAATCAACACCGACAAGTGCCTTGCTTTGATCACTGTTTGATCAGGTTGGAATGTCTATTATTTATTTTCTTGTGGAAGAAATGCGTTCCAATAACCAGGTGGTCATTTTGCTGCCAGTACCCTTTGCATGACATCTTAGACATGACGGGCTAAAGTTACTTCACCTGCAACGATTCCTAGATGGTAAACGTAACTCGTCTCCTTGACGGAGCTGCACTCCTGTGTACTTGGCACCTCGTAGAGTGTCGTTAGGTGCTTACTGCCTTCTACAAGTCGGACAATGGGATCGGTGGATGTTCCACACCAGCAATATATGGAGGATTAATGGAGCTGAAGTGCGACGACGTTATCGGGGAGACTGTGGGTGTCGATGAAAACGAACTGGATAGTCTATTTCGGTGGACTACTGTGGACAATTTCCAGACGTCCTCGACCTGACAGTGCTACCGAGTGGCGTTTCCGGTTCGAGGTAAATTCTACAGACATTGAGATGCTGTCAGACAGGCTTGCCCGAGATGCGCGCAGAACGACGAAATTGTTCTTCATGCATTCGTTCGGTATTCGAACATTGCTGACTTGTGGAGTTATGTCAAACAGCTGCTGTTTCGTGTAGGACAGATACATCTACCGACCGAGTCATTAGGGATGATTGCTCTGCGGCTCTCTTTTAATCAGCTAGGTCAGGCAGTATTCATTTGTTTGGCGGCTATGGCGAAAGAGGTTGAAAGGTTTGAAGACAGAGGTATTCCTCTTTGGTAGAGCCCTCATAGACTTCTTCAAGCTTCACTTGAAAAAGAAAATGAAGGTGGATAGGGAGGTGTTGTCCTCGAGTGAATTTATTGGGTGAAATTTGCGAAAATAACAATAATTGATGGTGGCACCGCTCTAAGTATACACCTGTGAGTTGGAGAAATGGAACTGGATAGGGCACTTGCCCTTTGGTGTTCAGTGAGATTTTGTATGGTGGGGTTTCTCAATTTCCCTAGAGATCTTCCTATATCAAGAGGATCACATCACAATCACCTCTTTTTACTAATATCTACTATGTATAATTTGTTTTTATTGTATATCGTGGACAGTTTCTACTTTTCCAATCATTACATTCTACCTAAACACCACACTATGTCTGTCTTTGTACTGTCCCCACCTCATCCGTTCTTCTGGTGACAAATAAAAAAAATCACCACCACTGCTGATGTGGAATGGACTTTTGTTGATGCTGTTATGGTGTCGGACACTTTGGATATAGAAGCGATTGACATTATATATAATATCAGATATGTGCAGAAGCGCGCATGAACCAGACTAAATTGGTGGGCTTGCAACTCCATGTCCGGTAAGTTAACTGTCATCAATTCACAGCAGGGAAAGTTTTCCGTCATCAATTCACCGTTTTGTTTTTCAATAAAATAGTTTTTAACTATTAATGCTGAGATACTATGGATATATTTTCTCACTAAACTTTTCTCATGGTGAACTTTCTACACGATGAATTGATGGCGGTGACCTTGCCTTAGAAAGGTGAGGCCATGTTGACTTGGAATCGTCGCTGGACTGAGGGCCTGGTATAAGTGCTCGGAGTAGACCTGCAGGTGGATAGGAACCTGGAAGAGATCGCGAGACTGATGGCCTGTCTCACTCAGAAATGGCCTGAGAGGAAGCTGTCTCTGAAAGGCCGAGTGGACGAATCTCACTAGCAGTCAAGTCTATCGTGAATATCGCTTTGTCCCTTTCGCGGGAAGTCAGGCAGTTTTCCATTGTGATAGCAATGGCAAAAGAATTGTGGGAAAGTTTGGAAAGACTGAAGATAAACATTTTCGTCTTCGTCAAATATTTTAAGTTCTTTTTTGAAGAGATAAGAAAGGAGAGGGTGGTGCTACCCTCAAGTAATATTATTGAAAGTGGGGTAAGTGTGACATCTACAGCATGAATGAATGGGCCCATTCTACGTTGCACCTGTTAGCTTTACAATACAGCTGAGATAGGACAATAAGGGTATTTCAGGCTTTGTAGAGGATTCTCAATTTGACCCTTGGTGGTTATTCGTTTCTGTTTTATGATATTGCTTTTCATGCCTGTTTTTATTTTTTATATACACAACTATTTTAACGGGCACCTTATAATGTCTTCTCGTCCTTTATCCCTTGTGGTAAACACTAATTTCATTTAGTATTGCTATGTTAATGATTAGTTCGATTTTATCATAGAAAATTAGTGTAGACTTATCAAGTGCTATCTGGTGGTTTGTCGGTATCCTGATGTTCTTCAGTATTTTCGCACTGCATATTTCTAAGATAAGTCACTTCTCTTGAAGGATTTAAATTGGTTGGCTTGAACAGTTTCATGTTTCTAAGTATTTTAAACAGGACTAGTGTAAGATATTCTTACACTATGTGGTCTGTTGTTTCGGGGAAAATATCACAGCGGTAACATTTGTCATCTACCGTGGAATTGTGGGTATTCTTTTCAATATTTCCACCGCGAATGTTGTTTGTTCATCCAGGCTAAAGATTTTCTAAAAGATTTTCTATATATGTACATCCAGCTCGCAGAAACACTGACTATGTAAAGTCATGTTTTTATGGTTGCTTGTCCAAGCTGGTTCATGTAGCTTCAACTGTTCGAAATCATATCCAATTTCTTAACGAATTGTTTAGCTACCTTTTGTACGATGACAATCAACAGGAGCGCGAAGCATGACTTCTTGTGAATTGGGTAGGAAATAGGTAGCATCAACAAAAAACTTCTTATATTTCTCCCTAACGTTCGGTAAGCCAGTACACTGTCACTTCTAGAGATGTGTAGTCGTTGGGTCTCATAAAGGTATATGACATTTTATGAATAGATTTCTCGTATCATATTACAGTCAATCTAATTCTGTGACATTAGTGTCACATGTTATAGCTGGCACTGCAAAGATGTCGATAGCACGGACAGGATTTTTTATTATCGAAGAGTCTTTCAATTTTGCTTATTAAAATATCACTATTTCATTATTGTGTCTGTAGTGAACTCTAGTGAGCTTCTCTTATATTACATACTTACGAACGGAGCAGGTAACAGCTAACCTTTGTGCGCTGTTTTGGACCCCGTTGTGTCTACCACTCCAATTGGTTGGTATTGGTGCAATTTGTCTCTTACTCTATCGCGAACCAATACGCAACCCAACCAATCACAACCTTCAAATAAGTCACGTGAGACAGTCTGTTCCAAACAAGCATTTGAGCCTACCATCAACTATAAAAACTCACCTCTTTCTAGTCTCAACGTCAGTCGGTTCCAGACTCTTTCGACGCCTGGAGAATTTCTTGATGACATCAAGGACAGTAGTTGTACTAGGTGACTTTAACGCTATACTGGAAGCACGCCTGAATAGCGTGGGCTCGAAGGATAGAAAGGGGAACTCATGCCTCATCGATCTGCTGAAGCGCTTCAGGCTGGCAGATCGATATAGACTTGATTATCCGAACGTTCCAGTGTGGCAAGAAACGACGGATCGATCAGGTCTTATATAGATAGGATAGTTGTAAGTACTAGAGACAGGCATAGCTTTAGTTGTTCACAGTTTACCTACGTACCCTACACAGATCACAAATTAGTGACGTGTAGGATGAATATAGATAAGATGCATAGACATGGATCTGGCGACTGGAAGCTGAACAAGACTATATTGGATTGCGAGGCTTACCGTAGCCAGATTAAGGTGTTAGTGAAGAGGGCATTTACCGGCGCTGTGATCAACAACCGGTGGTGGAGTGCCCTCAAAAGAGCCCTTCGGATTGAGTCAATTAGATTTAGCAAGCAGTTAAGTTTAGAACAGATTAGAATAGAAAGGGATTTAGTTAAGACATTAGAAGAGGCACTGAGATCGGGCTCTGTGACACAAGTGTTGGCGGCGAGATCGGCACTGGACCGACACCTCAATGCCAAACACGAAGGACGCAGAGTCCGGGCTAGGATATGTGCAATGGGCCGTGAAGATATCAATGTTGCTAGTTGTGCTCGCTCGGAAGAAACCCGACGTGGCATCGATGCTATGATTGGATCTTTAGCAGATGAGTTCGGACAGGAGATCCAAGGACAAGAGGAGATATGCAAAGCTCTTCACAAGCACTTTGCTGCGTTGTTCGGGAGGAGTGGGACGCTGGACCATGGGGATGCCTTACGGCGTTTTCTGGCCGGCGGCCCGCGTCTTTTGGATCGTGATGTTGAGCGCTGTGAAGGACCAATCACAGCCATGGAGATCAGAGAGGTACTGTCCGAGTGCCCTGGGGACAAGTCGCCGGGTCTGGATGGTCTTCCTTACGAATTTTATAGTAGCATGCCAGACTTGTTCGGGGACGTACTGGCCAGTGTGTACACGAATTGGCAGCAGAATGGGAGGATTCCCAAGGCTGTGAACTGAGGAGTGATGACACTGATCAGGAAGGACCCGAGCAAGGGGACAAAGTTAATAATTTTAGGCCCATAACTCTGCTAAACACAGAGTTAAAGATTTTGGCCAAGGTGCTTGCAAAGAGAGTTAGGGTTGTCGTGGGCGACCTGGTGGAGGAAGCACAGACATGTGCCACCCCAGAAAGGACGATACAGGACAACCTTCACCTCATTCGCTACACCATAGAGCGTGTGGGTAAAATGCATGACAACGGTGGGGCACTGGTGAATTTAGATCAGTCTAAGGCGTTCGATAGGGTTGACCACGGATACTTGGCGGCGGTCTTCCGGGCGGCCGGATTTGGCCCGACCTTCCGAGGCTGGATTAAAGCCATGTATGGCAATATTGAATCAATAGTCCGGGTGAATGGGTTCTTCTCGAACCCATTCGCGATCGAGTGTTCGGTTCGCCAGGGCTGCCTCCTGTCCCCGATTCTGTATGTGTTGGCGCTCGAGCCATTGCTGCGGAGGATGAAGGACACGGGGGTGGACCCGCATGATCTTTGTTATGGGAGAAATGTAACGGCATATGCGGATGACGTCACCATCACCGTGTCTGATGAAGGACGTCTACCTCGGATAGAAAACGCCATCAAAGGATACGAGACGGTGGAAGGAGCTAAAATTAACCAGGAAAAATCAGTTGGCTTGCAGCTCGGTACCTGGCGGGGCAAGTCAATGCCTCCCAACAGCGTTGTCGGGTGCTGGACGAAGGGCCCGGTTAAAATGCTCGGGGTCTGGTTTGGACCGGACCTCCAGGTGGAGAAGAACTGGAGTGAGGTGGCGAGCAAGGTGACAGCCATAGCCCAGAAGTGATCTGGGAGGAAGTTATCCTTGTTGGGAAGGGCGGAGGTTGTGCAGATGTTCATAGCATCAGTGATAACCTACCGCCTAACCGTCGTGCCTTACCCCTGTTTGTGGCTGAACAAGCTGGAGCGGATCCTTTTCCACTTTTTGTGGGGAAGTAAAACTCCACTTGTGAGGCGCTCGATCTGTTGCCAGAAACTGTTAAAGGGTGGACTGGGGATGCCCTGGCTGATGATGCGCAAGTACGCGCTGAGGCTGAAACATCTTCGGTGCCACCTGGATTGTGAGCAGGTGTGGTCAACGCTTGCCGAGCAGGTCTTTCCAAAGTGTGAGTCCTTGGGGACTTAGGAGCATGAATCAGGCGGAGACCCAAGACGGGAGAGTGGCAAGAGGAGTGCAAACAAGCACTTTCCCTCTTCTCCCGGGTGAAAAATGCTGACAACAGGGTTACCACAGCGGATATTTATAGCGGATTGGTAGAGCATAAGTCTGACGATGTCCTGGGGGAGACTCTGGATTTCGATAAGAGGCAGCTAGCCAGCCTGTTCGGGAGGACCTTCGAGTCGAGATTTCTGGATAACTATCAGAAATCCTTGACCTGGCTGTGCTACCGATCGGCCTTACCGTTTCGAGAAAGGTTATCAAGGCATGGTTATGACACCTCTCCCACATGTCTGAGGTGCGGGCGTGCCAAGCGAAACGGTTATGCACGCCTTTGTACACTGTGGGGTGTTGAGGGAGTTGATAACCTATGCCGAACAGCTGATGTTGGACACAGAAGCAGTACGGCTCTCGACTGAGTCCATGATAAAGCTTGTACCACCTTCCTCTTTCTCCAAAGAAAAGAAAGCAGTATTTCTCTGCGTAATAACCATATTGAAAGAAACGGTATGGAAGACGCGAATGAAAGGGATTGCGACAGGACAGTTCATCTCCGGACGAGGGCTAGTGAATTACTTCACCGCCCATCTTGCTTTCAAGATCCGTCTGGAGAGGAGGAGCCTGCCGCAAAGAGTGTTCGCGAAAAGATGGAAGGAAGTCGTAAGAAAGATGAGTATGTAAGGAGCCGTGCTAACACGGCCGGTTCGGGCATAGAAGAACAGGAAAAGATTTACACAAAGGAAATCAACCGGTGGGTTAGTGCACTAAGCCAAAACCCGAAAAGAACTATTTAAATTTTTAAACTTGTATTATATCATACTATATTACATCATATCATCCACATTTGTATAAACCCATTCGTACTAAATCATTTGTAAAAGCTGACTGACCCATATATGTTCTTGTCTTTCCTTGTTTGTCCCCTCTATGTATCCTTGTATTAGGAAAATAAAGAAATTCAGTTGGTTCAAGACTTTGATTGTCGCACGATTTACACCGGAAGGTTTGTTTATTTGAAATTTGTTGCCTGCTTGCAGGATTTGTTATTTGTTTATTGTGGTTTCCCGTAACGGAAACGTTAAAATTTTTTGATGTGATAAACATTGTGAAACTGTTATCCTCATCCAAGGGAAAAGATATATAAATTGTGCATTACTGCTTTCGGTGAATTTGAACTGTGTTCCGTATCGGGACAATTGTTGAATAATTTTTTTGATTTTTGAATATTTTTTCAAAAAATATTAACATGTCTTCTATTTAAGAGAAAAAAAAAGAAAAAATTTGCCGCCGTTGTCTGTGGAACAGAAAATATTGTGCTTAAAAAAGAGGATATACAAGCCTATTTCGGGATGATTACTGAAGAAAACGGTGAGAGTAAGATTACTCCCCTAAATGAATTAACAAAACAAAAGGGAAGACTATAATATATAAAACTTATGATATTGAAAAAAAGAAATTTGAACATTTAGAAGAGAGTACAGTTGAGAAATGCCTGGGGCCGGTAATCAACCAAATTAAATTTCTGGCCCGAGGCACTAGTTTTGCAATCATTGAAGCAAGGTTCGAGTCAGCCGAAAGAGCTTGGGATTTGTCGACTCGAACCTTGCAAAGTTGGAATATAATGTTATTACCGTTATATCTGGGACGCAGAACGTCCTGGATAAAGATAAAGAACATCTCCCCGGAGGTGGAGGTCACGTGGACTGTGGCCACTCTCTTATTCGAAAGAAAGGATAAGAGAAATATAATCCAGATTTCCAGAGACGCCCCACAAAACTGGCGGGGCCAAACTCTGGAAATTCTGGCACAGGCCACGACCACGGACCTAGAAAACCTCCCCGAGACAATTCGCATGGGGAAGAAACCATTCTGGCAGTGCACCTAGAGGGGAGGCGACCCAGGTGTTATAAATGTGGGGGGGGGGAGGACACCTGAGGTCGAAGTGCCCCTCTACGAAAAAGGACAACGAAGAGGAAAAAGTCCTCGAAGAGGAGGAGAGAAAGAAGAGGCGGCGCCCCCAGCCAAGGAGGCTGTTACCCAGAGGGCGACCGCCACCAGTAAAAATAATACGGAGGAAAAGGAACCAGCAGAGACACCATCTGAGGAAGATATAGATTTCCAGACCCCCAAAAGACCCAAAAAAATGGAGTCGCCCACCAAGACTCAGGAGGCGGCTCCTAAAACGAAAATAGTAAAGAAACAAGAACAAGAAGAAAAAGAAAAGAAAAAAGGAAAAAATTTAAACTAGAAAAAATTGAAATCCCTGAAAAAACTGACACCACTACAGTGGTATACAAAAGCAACAATAAATATTTAGAAGGGGTTATCAAATCTCACCAACAAAGTTTAACGTATGCCAACAGTGACAGCAGAATTCCCATAACAATCGGGAGAATTTCCCGAAAACTGTATATGGAAATGAAACAAAGAAACCCTAAAGACATTGCAAAACTAAAAGGATTACCCAGAGTATTTAACCCGCCAGTAGAATCACGCTTGGAAGGGGGAGGGGGAAGGGATCTTAGTGGTACTGAGAACAATCCCCCTCAAAGATGAAAGAGCAAGTAAGCTCTACTTTCCTTCTTTTTCGGTTTATGAGATGGCTACACTGTGTATAGGTTATTTGAATGTACGTGGCCTGAGTTCGAAGTGGAAGCAGGCTTGTTTCCTCGACGACCTCAGGTCACACAGAATAGATGTTATGGTTGCTACAGAGACCAAGTTGGACAAGCTGCAGGCCTTCTCAACTCTCCTGAATGGCTATGAGAAAATCATATCTCCTAGTCGGACATGGGGGAAAGGGGGCGTTGTAGTTTTGCTCCGGAAAACTTGGCCCTGCAGACGCGTACGATCTTCGTAGACCCAGAAGGTGAGTCGGTTGCTCTGGATCTGACATGCAGAGGTAAGGCCTTCAGTCTGGTTGGCACAAAAGGCAAACGAAATGAGTTTTAGCGACGGCTGGAGAACTTTCTTGTGACGTCAAAGACACTAGTTATGCTAGGAGACTTTAACGCTATTCTGGATGCACGTCAGAATAGCGTAAGCTCGAACGATAGGAAATGTAACGTTAATAATTTTCTGCCCATAACTCTGCTTAACGCAGAGTTAAAGATTTTGGCCAAGGTGGGAGAGACACAGACATGTACCATCCCAGGAAGGACGATACACGACAACCTTCACTTCATTCGCTACACCATAGAGCAGGTGGGTAAAGTTCCTGGTAAAGGTGGAGACTGGTAAATTTAGACTAGTCTAAGGCATTCGATAGGGCTGACCATCGGTATCTGGCGGCGGTCCTCCGGGTGGTCGGACTGGGCCCAATTTTCCGTAGCTGGATCGAAGCTTTGTATAGCAACATCGAATCAGTTGTCCTGGTGAACGGGTTCTTCTTGAATCCGTTCACGACCGAGCGTTCAGTTCGCCGGGGCTGCCCCCTTCCCCCGCTCCTGTATGTATTGGGTCTTGGGTCACTGCTGCGGAGATTGGGGACTATGGGGGGAGGAGACCCGCGTGATCTATATTATGATAGAGGAGTGACGGCATATGCGGATGATATCACCATCATCGTGTCTGACGAAGGGCAGCTACCACGTGTAGAAGATGCCATCAAAGGATACGAAGCGGTGGCAGGGGCAAAAATTAATGCGGATAAATCAGTCGGCTTGCAACTCGGCACCTGGCATGGCAAGTCGATGCCTCCCAACAGCGTCGTCTGTCGTTGGACAGAGGGTCCAGTTAAATTGCTCTGAGTCTGGTGTGGACCAGATCTTCAGATGGAGAAAAACTGGAGAGTGGTGACGAGCAAGTTGACGGCCATAACCCAGACCTGGTCTGGAAGGACGTTATCCTTGGTAGGGAGGGCCGAGGTTGTACAGGTGCTTATAGCATCTGTAATAACCTACCGCTTAACCGTTGTGCCTTGCTCCGGTGTGTTGCTGGTCAAGTTAGAACGGATCCTTTTCCGCTTTTTGTGGAGAGAGAAAACACGCTTGTGAGGCGCTCCATCTGCTGCCAGAAACCGTTAAAGGGTGAGTTAGGTATGCCTTGGCTGATGATGCGCAAGAATGCGCTGAGGTTGAGACATCTCTGGCGCTACCTGGACGGTGAATAGGTGTGGTCACCGCATGCTAAGCTCCTTTTTTCACAATTGACGTCCCCTCGGGACGTAGGCACATGGCTCAAGCGGAGACCTAGAATGGGAGAATGGCAAAAGGAGTGCAGACAATCACTCACTCTGTTCTCACGGGCGAGCAGTACCGGCAGCGGGGCTACCACTGCGGATTTGTATAGAGGGTTGGTAGAGTATGAGTCCGACGATGTCCTAGGTGGGGTTCTAGGCTTCGATGAGGAACAACTAACCAGCCTGTTCGGAAGGACATTCGGGCCGAGGTATCTGGATAACTTCCAGAAATCCCTGGCTTGGTTGTGCTGCCGATCGGCCTTGCGGGTTCGAGAGAAGTTGTCAAGCTACAGGTTTGATACCTCCCCCACATGCCCGAGGTGCTGGCGCATCAGTGAAACTGTCGCGCACACCTTCGTGCATTGTGAGGAGCTGAGAAAATTTATGACCTATGTCGAACAACTGATGTCGGATGCGGAAAGAGTACGGCTCTCGACTGAGTTCCATAACTAAGGTCGTACCGTCTTCCTCCTTTAATAAAGAAAGTATGGCATCTTTTCTTTGCGTAGTTGCCGGACTGAAAGACACAGTGCGGATGACGCGTGCAAAAGGAATTGAGACAGGCAACTTTATCTCCGGACACAGGATGATAAGTTATTTTAACTACCACCTGATTAGAAAGATCCGTCTGGAGAAAAGGTGCCTGCCTCAAAGAGTGTTCGAAAAAAGATGGATAACAGTTGAAAGGAAGCTGAGAGTGAATGGGACCGTGCTAGTGTAGCCGGTCAAGACGAAAAAGAGGAACGAAAAACTAAGGAAAAAAAGGCAAAAAAACCGGCGGGTTAAATAACAACTCAAGAACTCTATTCTAATAATTTAATTTTTATCCTCATTGTAATTTCCGGTTTATCATACCGATTTAACCATTTTTATCATGATTGTAACCCCAGTCCTGTGTAAAAACTGACCTTGTCCTGTCCCCTATATGCAAATAAAGAAATTCAGTTGGTTCCAGACTTTCTAAGGTCTAACCACTGATCAAATTGCAGCGACCTCCATCTTCGTCGCCACCACTGATGTCTCTCACCAACGTCGTCAACAACATCTACGCACCACAACACACTGCACTGGTTCTAACACATCGCTGTTCGTGAGCTTCTCACTGGGGTTAAACAGCTAACATACAACCTACGCAAATGTATGTAGATATAGGAACAAATGTACATCAATTACTGTGACCACAATAAACGTATTTAAAGTTACCACCTTGTGTTTTATATATTCTTCATACCGGGTTTACTACCAAACAACTTTACAGCCTTCTGAGCGGAGTCATTAGATGGAATACCAACTATCTATCTAAATGTTTATCCCTTTCACCCTAGTTTTCCTCTTGTCTCTGTTCAGCATTTTTTTTGCTCTTGTATTACCCCGAAGTTCCAAGCATCTATAACCCGAAACTTGTGATACAGGCGAAATGTGAAAAATTACAATATGTAGCAAACAAGAACGATAAGCTCGCAAAAATAACAGGACATCGTTTAAAAGTGTTATGGAATTGTTTTACAATTATCGGGAATTTTTTTTTTTAATGAACCATAAATATATTGTTATTGATTCATAGCCATATCTCAAAACTCCTGAAAGAATTAGCTTTGTATCCCAATCACAAACAATAGTATTTTGTGGTGTATTGGTTCTATACCGATAATTTCTCCATGTGTCAATTAAATTTTCAGTTGAAATTATTTTACTTCCTTCCTCCTATATACCTACTGCAGACTGTCTCAGTTGTAGTGCCATTCAATACCGACAGCAACCGTCAGTTAATATAAGCGAAGAGAAAAATAGCACTGCATATCTCGATGAATAACCAGCTCATCAAGGTCTTCGATGTGACGCAGTTGCAGGTTGCTATCAGAAAAGAAATCTGGAGTTAACTTGAAGAAATCAATGATGATTATGATTTGTGCGCGTGCGCACACACACACGTACACATACTTGTATATTTATGTATGTGTATGTATATATATCTATAAGTGTGAGTGTGTACGTGAACTACAGAAACGGTAATGTCATAATTTTCTTTTATTTTTATTTCTTTCAACTAAAAGTCTTCATAAAGACTGTGTAAGTAATTTACATTTTCGCTGAAATGGAATCCCAAATAATGAATTGATAATGAAATATCAGAATGAATTCCTTTCTTTTTGCATAATTTATCATCAAAGATCATTACTGAAGATGTTGCTGTTGTTGTGTTCGTTTGCGTAAGCAGTAGTTTTTACGCTATTATCAAAATTAACAATTTAAGAATCTATTGTCAGAATAGTTTTAAGCTTCCAGCACGAAGAATCTCTGACTTCATTTCAATTTCATTTGGATCTATCTTCTCTTTATTAGCTGACGCCATAGTGTACAGTGTTCTTGATTCAGGTCTGTTTAACAGACTCTCTGCTGCTGACTTCCCAGCTCTCACCTCCACCATTGCTTCAACACCGGAGAGGGAGGAGGAAAAAAAAAACAAAGAAAACAAAGTAAACAACACGAGCAACAGCACCAAGACTACAACCAGTAGCCATTGTAACGGTTTCGCCTCCGCAGCTAAGCAGAGCTCAGAAGAAATCCAAGTGACAATGGCAGAAATAAAGAATGCCAAGGAATTGTTAAGAAGAGATGGCAATAATGTCTTCCTTAACACTCCACAAGCATTAATACAAGCAACGAAAAGAAAAACAATAGTAT
>NC_069001.1:20353793-20354485 GCF_001194135.2 Octopus bimaculoides | reverse complement strand
GGGGCAAGTCCATGCCGTCCAACAGCGTCGTAGGGTGCTGGACAGACGGACCCGTTAAACTGCTCGGGGTCTGGTTCGGTCCGGACCTCCAGTTGGAGAAAAACTGGGAAGAAGTGACGAACAGGGTGGCCAACCTCACCCAGAAATGGGCTGAGAGGAAGCTCTCCTTGAAAGGTCGAGCGGAGATGGCGAATGCGTACATCGCATCCGTCATCTATTACCGTTTGACCGTCGTCCTTTGTCCCGACCGCTGGTTAACCAAGATAGTACGCTTGCTCTTCAACTTTTTGTGGAAGGGTCAGGTACCACTGGTCAGGCGCTCCATCTGCTGTCAGCAACCGCTGAAAGCAGGCCTTGGCATGCCGTGGTTGCTGATGCGCAAACATGTGCTCATGCTACGACATCTCAAGCGTTTCCTGGACGATGAACAGGTGTGGTCGCCTTTCGTCAGACGTGATTTTCCGCAGCTCGTTTCTTTAACAGAGCTGCAATCCTGGATCAAACGTAGACCGAGAAAGGGCGCTTGGCACCTCGAGTGCCGCCAAGCTCTCACCTCCCTCAGTCAGGCGGGCAGTGCGATCGGTAGTAGCTCCACTCTAGCGTTCTATAGAGGGTTAGTGGGAGAAAAGTGCGACGACGTTCTCGGGGAAACTCTAGGCGTCGAGGATGATCAGCTAAGCAGTCTGTTCAGG
>NC_069001.1:20346126-20352988 GCF_001194135.2 Octopus bimaculoides | reverse complement strand
AGAAAGGGCTCTATACCCCTTTCTTATTTTTTTCTGACCAGGCTCCCGTGGTTTTATGGGTTTTTCCACGTGTAACCTTTCCTTTTTCGAAGCGCCTCCCCCTTCGGGGGTTTCTACTTATTTATTTATCTATTTATTTATCTATTTATTCATTATATCTTTCTCCGTTTTCTTCCTCTGTTTAGACGAACTTTCCTACCTTTTCGGACAAAACCTTTTGCAACCTTCGTCCTGTCTTTGTCCTTATATGTTTTTAATTGATATTAGCCCTTGTGGCCAATAAAACGAATTAATTATTATTATATATATATATTTTAGGGAGAAGATGTTAGTTCAGTCCAAAGTGCACTAAGATACTTTGTTGTATCCCTAACCCATTTTTGTCGGGATGCAACCTAAAACTTTATCTGATCAATTTTGAAAAATCCATGACAGAAATCCAGTTATAGACATTCATCTCATTGATAATGTTGGCCGGATCGATAAATTGCGTACTGGAGTCGATCTAATCTACTGGCCCTCTCCCCAAAAATTCGGGCCTTGTGCCTAGTGTAAAAAAGATTACTTAAATCAGTGAACCGTACTTTTTTGTAGTATCTATGCATTTGGGCCGATTCCGGTTCGCTCATCAACATTGTAGCTGCGAATATTGGCTTGGAGGTATTCAGCCAGCATATGAGAGGATTTATTAAGGCTAATAACGCACTATTCCGTGTCCTAAAGAGACGTCCATGTTAAGCTGGATATAAAGATTACCTTTTGGCATGAATATTTCTTCTGTCGCTGATAATTATGTTTTACCTTTTATGTTGTTTCAATCATTAGATATTTGTGTTTGCGTGTGAATAAATATTTTACGATGATATCACGATGATTTTCATGCTTCAGTTTACGAAATTTGTTAATAATTTTGAAGAAAAAAATTGATATTGGTTTCAAATTTTGGCACAAGGCCAGCAAGTCCGGGGGAGAGGGGTAAGTAGATTACAATGACTCCAGTTTCCGACTGGCTCGTATTTTATCGACCCCCGAAAAGATGAAAAGAAAAATTGACCTCGACGGTATTTGAACTCAGAACGAAAAGACGGATGAAATGTTGTTAAACATTTTGCCTGGCTGGGGTGCTAACGTTTCTGCCAGCTCGCAGTCTGGAATGTAAAAATCGATATTAAAGAATAAATAAAGGTTGTGAGCTGACAGAATCGTTAGCACGCCGGGCAAAATGCTTAGTGGCATTTCGTCAGTCTTTACGTCCTGAGTTCAAATTCTGCCTAGGTTGACTTTGCTTTTCATTCTTTTTCGGGGTCGATAAAATAGGTACCAGTCGGGTACAGGGGTCGATGTCAATGACTTAACCCCAACCCAGAAATAGCTGGCCTTTTGCCAAAATTTGAAATCAATATAAAAAAATAAGTAATATATATAGGCGTAGGAGTGGCTGTGTGGTGAGTAGCTTGCTTACCAACCACATGGTTGCGGGTTCAGTCCCACTGCGTGGCACTTTAGGCAAGTGTCTTCTACTATAGCCTCGGGCCGACCAAAGCCTTGTGAGTGGATTTGGTAGACAGAAACTGAAAGAAGCCTGTCGTATCTATGTATGTATGTGTGTGTATATGTTTGCGTGTCTGTGTTTGTCCCCCCAACATCGCTTGACAACCGATGCTGGTGTGTTTACGTCCCCGTAACTTAGCGGCTCGGCAAAAAGAGACCGATAGAATAAGTACTAGGCTTACAAAGAATACGTCCTGGGGTCGATTTGCTCGATTAAAGGTGGTGCTCCAGCATGGCCACAGTCAAATGACTGAAACAAGTAAAAGAGTAAAAGAGTATATAAATGTAAGGCATAGAAAAAGCATGAAATAAATATTAAGGTATATATATATATAAACCAAACTAAAGCTTCATTTTCATAGATGATGATCATCAGTGGAAGAAGGTTATATTTACAGAGTTTATAATCGTTCGCACGTTCACGCTGTTGCAAAAGCAAGGTGAAAACAGAGTAAAGCAAGTTAAAATGTAGCAGTAACACTGTTCTCACATTCATTGTGGACATTTTAATGAAAACTGTACATTTTCCCGTCGATATGCTACTATTAACGATAAAGATACCATGAGGCATGTCAGAAAGTCTCTTTTCTCTCCCGATGATATTTTGTGGTTAAAACTTAAAGGATTAGAAAGATTCGACGTTTCAATAAGCTATAATAGAATTATGTATATTAGATAGCCTGCAGCCTACATCTAATTTGATTGAATTAGAGTTGCATAGAAATGACGGTGTATTATTGGTTTCAAATTTTGGCATAAGAACTGCAATTTTGGGAGAGGGGCCTCCAGTGCTTGACTGATACTTTTTTATCGACCACGAAAGGATGACAGGTAAGGTCGGAAAGTCGGAAAGAAACTCCGTTAAGTGTCTTGTCTGGCGCAGTAACGATTCTGCCAGCTCACTTCTACCCGATTGCTGTCTTAAATGACGGTGTAGTATCAAAACACAGTAAAAGTGGACACCAATTTGATCGTTTTAGAAAATATTTAATTCATGCTTTTAGACGCTTTGGCCTCACAGTGTAAGTAATAATACTTTTAGGTATTACCATGACTCTGCATCTAGGTACTCACTGCCTTTAGAGAAATCTTAACGAGGTTATACGGTACATTCACAAAAACTCTGACCACCTGTCTAACATTCTGTAAAACTTACTCCAAAATAAGTATGATAACGGCAAGTCTCCTCATATAATGAGGAGACATTTAACCGTGCTACAATGTTTTATAAGGACGCCCTGAGCAGTAGCAAATTTAATGATAGACTAGAATATATTCCCCCCTCAAAGATCCATGTATGTTGGCAAACATAGTAACTCTACATATTGACAAAATGACAGCTTTGAAATCGTGTTTCTTGACTGGGTGAAAATGATCAAAGTTTAAATCTCTATAACTTTTTAAAAACATTTTTCTGGTAACAGTTGAATAACTCCAGCAATTTAGCTTGGAAAGGTACATTAATGTGCCAAATATTAAAATTTTCAATAGACTCTAATTTTTGAAATGCTGGCAGCCAAACGAACTAGATCCGTATTTGCTCCAGTAAAGACATGTCATCTGACTCTGCTCTATTGACTTCTGCTTCTCTTTGGGAATACCATACTGCCTTTCTGACACCATCTGTAGAAATTTGTTTTCACATTTTCACTTTTGTCGATAGTACAGTCATGATTATTTATCGTTTGGATTTATTCCCTCTCCTCAGAACTGTCAGTTACCAATGTGCCTTCTTTGCCATCAGACATTGACCAATGAAGCAATGAAACCTTCATGCATGAAGTATCACTTTGATGCAAAGCATTCTGAGAAGGACAAACCGTTATCATACCTTTTGCAACTGAGCTCCTCTTTCAAAAAGCAAACAAACATTCATCACGCTAGTCCAGGAAACTAGCAAGCAGGAGAATGACAGCTGATAGAAACATTACTTTGCCCAGTTATTGAAGAGGTTTTTCTAACCATTATGCATGAAAAATCCGATAACATTATGAAGATCCCACTTAGTAATAACACGATTTCTTAAAGTATCGATAAAATGGACAACAATGTCAAACGTCAGCTCATTAATATTCTCCAGTGTTCTGAATTTTCTATTCGAGTGGATGAGTCAACTGTTGCGGACAATCAATGTTTGATGAAGGTATATGTTCAGTATCTCAGTGAAGACTTTCAACCTTGTGAGGAAATGTTGTTCACAGAGAAATGCCACTTGATTCAAAAGATGCAACTATTTTTCACACTCTCAAGTCTTTCCTTTTTGAACATAATATCCCACTCAGTAATATTCTTGCCTGTGTGTCTGATGGAGCCCCTTCGATGATAGAAAAATACAGGGGCTTTTCAGTTCTCCTAAAGCGTGAAATTTCCCACCAGATACTAACTGTTCATTGCTTGGCACACCGGCAGCATGTAGTGGCAAAAAATATGAACAGACGAGTGAATGTGCGCTACAGTTAGTTATTAAGACTGGGAACAAATTGAAGTCCACTCCCTTGGCTGATTGACTTTTCTATCAACTCTGTCTGAGAAATGATGAGGACCATACTAAACTCTTACACCATACCAAAGTGTGGTGGCTGTCAAAAGGAAATTGTGTTTTACGCTTTGTTGAACTGTTTCATATAATCATATCTTTCTTTAAAGATACTCCATTATCCACTTCATTGATGGCTGCAAGGTGCTATGTCTTTTTTCTTTGTGATATATTCAAAAAATTAAATGATTTGAATAAGTTATTGCAAGGAAACAGAAAAACTCTCGTTGATTGTAAATCATTTATCACTACCTTCATTTCGAAATTGGTGTTGTTTAAGACTAACATTTCAAAACGTTAATTCCATCAATTTCCACAACTCGATTCTTTGAAAGATGACTTGGTTGATGAGGATTTAACTACATATCGCAACTATTTACAATCATTGCACGATAACATGGTGGAGCAATTTCAAGATGTTATTGCGCTGAATATTCCAAATTGGTATAGCAATCCATTTGAGGTCGATGCAGTCGATTGCAGGGATGACGTTCAGGAGGAATTGATAGAATTACAAAATGATAATGACGCCACAATGCGATATTGTCATAATGGCAAAGGTTTGTGGCACCATCAAAGTATATTGAATTCCTACCCCAATCTGTGGAAACATCTGACATTACTTTTGCTTGTCCTCACTACCTCATACCTGGTTGAATCCATGTTGGAACTTTACTTTCCCATAAAAGAATTAGACTGGATGTGACACAACGAAGAGACTTGCGGCTAAAGTTGACAAGTTTGAAACAGAATGTATCTGCACTAGCTTCATTGCACCAAACACATCGTTCTCATTAAAAAAGTCTTATTCTTTTCCTTTATAATACAATCATTAATTATTTTTTTGCATCAGTAGTACTGATCAATGGTTCATTTTGGGAAAATGGAAATCAGTGTAAAAGAAAGCGCAAGTTTCCAGAAGTTGATCAGTCTGCATAATATAGAGTTAACATTAGAATTTTATTCACACTAATGGCAAAACTAAACACACAATAAGGGATTTGTAAACAACCGCATATTTAGTCCAAACAGCACTAACAGAGAAACGAATCTACAATATAGTGTGTGTGTCAAATGATACAAGGCGGGAGTCCTAGGGATTTATCCTGGGGTTTTGTGTTGGGAGGGGGGGGGTTGTATCAGGGTTTTTTTTACACACGTGGGTGATGGAGCATTTTTTTGGTGGGCGGTATTGCAATTTAGCGTGAAAAGTTTGGGAAACACTGATTTAAAGTGTCAGTTTCAAATAACGTCTTACAGTGAGCTCATTCAAACCCAGGTATATCCAACACACACACGTTTCCGACATGAAAACAAAAGATCTGCAAATCATGTAGAGCTTAAAAGTCTGTTTCATCATAGTTGAGGTTATTGTTAACCTTCCTGTGTGTACAGTAAATCCCTAATTTTTTTTTTTTTTTTGTAAATGGCTATTGTTTGCAAATAGAATCTCTAACCGCTTTTTAGTACGCAGTCCTCATGGACATCTCTCCCATCACGGTTGGGTGACGCATATCCCAGCACTGGCTATTTCAAACTATAGCTGACATTTCTGTCGGCCAGATTATGGAGATACAATGCTAGAGAAAGTTGAGAACCTTAATCAAGGGTTAGAGAAGATTCTCAACTTCCCTTGTAGAGTACATCCATAATCTGGCGGAAGTGTGTGTGTGTATACGTATACTTATTTTTAAATATATATGTCTACGGTTATGCGACTATGCGTGCAAGCGTGTGAATATCTATAGACTTGTATGTATGTATGTATGTATGCATGCATGCATGCATACTCGTGGCCAAGCGCCCTAATAATGACTTTTATTTACATGCCTGTTTATAAAGAGGCAACAGCTCAATATCATGTTTACCAAATCGAAATTCGTTGCAGCCAAATACTTTAAACATGTCAAAACAAACATGTCTGCTATCTTACTTTCATATCTTTATATATACCAGTGGCTGTGGTTATTATCACTACTAACCCCAAGGTTACTCTGCCTTACTCCCTCCAGTTTTCTTATATATATGTAGTGGCTTCATGCAGACATAGCGTGGATTCGATCCTCGATCGCCAAATTTCACTTAACAATTCAACAGCACTTTTCTCACGGTAAAACAATAGTTTTTCTGTGCGTGACTGCAGTTACATTTGTCAGATGCCTTCGCTAAGCAGAATAATGTCTTTGCCACTTGACCCTTCTAACCTCTTCTAGGCCACCAAAAGCTAGAATAGAGATAACAGACCGCCAACGAAATTCATTGTTCTCAAGAATATGTCTCTCCTTCTAACTAGTTTGGATAATTATAAATGCTAAAACACCGTAGGAAAAAGTTAGTTGACAAAAAGGAGATGACGCAGAGGCGACCACAGACAGAATCCAGTTAGTGAGATAATTCAACTGAGAGAAGACTTACAGTGAGAATGTCAACTATGATACAGTGTCTTATCACAGCACCACAGCTGTTTAGATGTCAGGCACAATGAAGGTATCATTTTATCGACTTCCTACACTTAACATTCACTCTATCTTCCTCTAGTTAGGCAGCTAGCAGTTGACCAGACATAACCAGCAAGAACATACAAGAAAAGATAACTCTATTGTTCTTATATGATACACACACCTGACCGTCGTGGTATGGCATATATTAAATTAACGGTAAATAAATATTTTTTTACAACTTCAATCACTGTTCTTCTTCCATCTTGCACACTGGCAACCAACACCTTAACAACAACCGTTGTTGTTGTATGTATGTATATATATATATATATAT
>NC_069001.1:20334689-20341375 GCF_001194135.2 Octopus bimaculoides | reverse complement strand
TATATATATGTATATATATATATATGTATGTATATATATATATATATGTATATATATATATATATATATATATGTGTGTGTGTGTGTGTGTGTGTGTATGCATGTGTTAGCTAAGGTATTCGAGTGCATGTGAGTATTCCTAAATGTGTGTGCGTATATTTATGTTCATTATTGTTCTCCTAACTTTTCTTCTTAATCTTCCTCTCTTAACGTTATCCTATTACCTCACCTTCTGTAACAATCTATTTCCGCCATGCTACATTGTCTACCTATAATATGTATGGATGGTATATATATATTGTATCCTTTGCTGTTAATATCGAGGCAATCGGTTTGCAGGAACGCACGTGTATGACATGAAGCTTGAAAATACCAATTATGTTCACAGCGTTTCTTATTGCCATGTATGTATATTTGGGATTTGTTCTAAGTTTTTTCCTTTGCAGAATTCAAACCGGCCACTATAAAGAGGCAAGGCCCTTTTGTTTAAATCAAGACAGCTCTTGGGGTTTGTGAATTAGTTGATGTATGTATATACGTGTGCGTGTTGTCACATGTATGTGCTTGTGAATAATTTTTTACTCGTGACTATACATGTCACAATAGAACACAAGTGTATATGACACATTCCTGTTTATGTTCGTGCGTGTATCTGTATTCCATAAGTATAAGTTGTTGTGTATGTACCTATATTCACTGAGGCACCTTAGAGAATCCCTGGAATGTTTTACAAATTTTCACTGTATCTTTAATCGATTGTATCTGGACAATGCGAATCAATCTGCTCAGTTCTTTATAAGGGAATTCAAAGAATTCTAGATTCAGGTTGCAGTTTTTATTGTAATGTTCTATCAGTATTGTTTACTTTAAAAGGTGGAGATACTTTCTAGTTTGAGCGTTCCTTTGGTATGGCAGTCAGGACAATCCTTCTTGCATATAGCATTGTAAACCGAATTGGCAACAATGTCATGTCTAATGGGAAGGTAGTATCTTGTACACATTTTTAGGCAGCAAACTACGTATGTCTGTGTATGCATATATGTATGTATGTATGTATGTATGTACGTATGTATGTATGTATGTATGTATGCATGCATGTATGTATGTCTGTGCACATTTTTATGCTTTATGTATGTATTCTCATATTCACGTAATTACATATCTAGACATGCTCATATATATTTATATGATAAACTTCTGGAAAGTTTTACAGATTTTTACAGTTCCAGTGATGGATTGGATCTGTAGTCTTCGAATTAGCTTTCTTCTTTCTGGTTCTGAGAAGCCTAATTTCTCAAGATTATTATTTAGGCAGTGTGTTACATATCCCAGGGCCCCAATAATTACAGGTATAAACCTGAACTTGTAATCTGGATAGAGTAACTGCAGATTTCTCAATAGTTCAGCATAGGTGTTCTCTTTCTCACAGATCCTCAGCTGTATGTTAACATCCACTGGGCAGTTAATTTCCACAACTGTGCACAGTTTCTCTTCTCTATCCCAGAGCAGGTCTGTTGTGCTTACATTTTATTGAGGTCTTCACTGGTACATGCCCCTAGTATTCCTTTTTTATTTCTTTGTCCTCGGGATTATCCTTCCGACGGATTTCATTACAGAGTGTCCTAGCTACAACGTCATGTCTCATCGGTAGATAATACTGTGATGACATTTTCGAACAACTGCTTATGATGTAGGTGATATCTTCAGTGTGCACTCCACAAAGTTTGCATCGGTTGTCACATTTTACGGCTTTTCCTACATCTCTATTCCTTTTGTGCATCAGGCATTTGGTTGATATTTCCTGTTCCTAGATTGCCAACGCATACCCTTCAAAGTGGGAGGTTGTAATCCGGCTATTCGTCCATGATAAACTGCTTTAATGATCGATGTTACTATCATCACGGAGCTTTCTACTAACATTTCCATGCGTAGTCTTCTGCTCATATAAACTCACCCTTTCATCTGATGATATGTTGCGGTAGAGTTGTGCGACTGCTTTGGGCATTATTCTAGGTTATCAGGCAAAGAGTTTTGTTCAAGGAGCTGCCTTCCAGGTCTTATGATGTTATCAGCCTCATGTATGCAAACTTGGTCAGGGGATGCACTTCGACACTTATGTATATATGCATGTATGTATGTATGTATGTATGTATGTATGTATGTGTGGAGGCGCAATGGCCCAGTGATTAGGGCAGCGGACTCGCGGTCATAGGATCGCAGTTTCGATTCCCAGACCGGGCGTTGTGAGTGTTTATTGAGCGAAAACACCTAAAGCTCCACGAGGCTCAGGCAGGGGATGGTGGCGAACCCTGCTGTACCCTTTAACCACAACTTACTCCGAGACTACGTTAAGGGTACACGTGTCTGTGGAGTGCTCAGCCACTTGCACGTTAATTTCACGAGCAGGCTGTTCCGTTGATCGGATCTACTGGAACCCTCAACGTCGTAAGCGACGGAGTGCCACCAAAAATGTATGTATGTATGTATGTATGAATGTATGTATTATGTTTGTATGTATGTATGTATTATGTATGTATGATTGTACGTACGCATGTATGTATGTCATAGTTTTCATACTTATGATGTGCATTAAAGATATAGCGAATGAAGGCCTCAATGCTGAGATTAGTTAACTGGCATAACGCATTCCTCGATCTCTAAGATTCCGCTTTAATAACACGACATTTTTCATCTTTCAGACAAATAACTAACCAATTATCACAAATACTAACAAACTATTTAATAGAAGTATGATCAAAGTTTTGCATGGAGCAAGATACAGTTTTACATAGTAGCTTATTTATGAAGTAATCAACAAAGCGATACGGATCCCTCGTTTAATAAGAATAGCACTAATAGCAAATAACATCCTCTCAGAGAGTATCATCTAATCACAGAACTGGTTTATAAGGTTACTATGAATATTGATTATTTTTCTCTATCATTGTAGGCTTAACTACGAATCCATTAAAAAAGGGACCATAAACACAACTTTTAATTGAGATATAATGATAGGAAATCTACTAGAGTATCGGCAAAAATCTGGCAACTGAAGAACTCTCGCACACAGTTTAACATTTTGCGTTAGCCATATTTATCCGCTGCAATAGAAAACCATTTCAGCGTTTTAGAGAAATATAAAATCCTAAGTTAACAAAGGACACGTTATTAAACCTAAATTCTTAACTCGACTCTTTTTGCAGGAAACACAAGTAAACTTCATATCAACATTTTAAAACTAGAAACTTTTGAACGAGTAGAAATATTCGATGGTTTAAACATAATTTTCTCACTGAAACGATTACATTTATACTTACATACATATTCAGATTCATGTAAGTTTCTACTCTGTACGTGTGCGTGTGTGTGTGTGTCTGTGTGTACGTGCGTGCGTGCGTGCGTGCGTGCGTGCGTGCGTGCGTGCGTGCGTGTGCACGTAATCGTAATGTTGACTGAAATAACTATTTCTACATCCTTTATAATGAATATACAAATATAGAACAACGAAAGCTGCAGGACTCTATTTCAGAGAACAACTTTTCCAAATGGCATAAGCGAAGTTTCTGATACTGGTGTTTCGGCTTAATTAAAGTTCCTCAGTAATGGATACCCTGTTCAGTTTGTGCTGCTAGAAACTTTTGCTGTTATAAAGAAATCACTAGAAAATATTCTGTTTGCTGTTTTATATAACACTCAAACAATTCTGTCAATCTACCGTTCCGACAGTTCTTATTAATTATATTCAAAATAATAAGTACTACTGAATATATATGTATATGCGTGTATGTATATGAGTGTATACATATGTACATATGCATATATCTATTTATCTATATACACACACACACACACACACACACACACACACACACACACACACACACACACACACACACACACATAAATAGAAACATACATATGTACACCCACACATACACATATATATAGAGGGGTTAATAGGGTATATTAAACCAGGCGAAATACTTCTTATGCTCTCTGCAGGTAAAATACGAGGCGGTATCAAAAAGTTCTCGAACTAGTTCTGTAGCGCGCCAACATATAGCAGCACACGGTTGCATGCGCAATAAGAGCTAGCAGTGACTTTATGAGGCGGTGTGCCGAGTGACATCACTGTTTACTCCGCAATTTGTGAAATTTGTGTTTTTGTTATCACGTGTATGCTGTAGTCTGCAATTTTTGTGATGGACAGGAAGATGGAACAAAGAACTAAAGTGAAATTTTGCGTTAAACTTGGAAAATCTGTTTCAGAGACAATGAGAATGCTTCGGTAAGCTTACGGTGACGAGGCAATGAGTCATACGCAATGTTTCGAGTGGAACGGGTGCTCTAAAAATGGAAATACGTCCCTGCAAGACGATGAGCGATCTGGAAATGTGAAGAAAATTCATCAGCTTGTGCATGAAGATCGTCGGAGGACAATCAACAACGTATTGAAGCATTTGAGGGAGGACATTCGGCGAAAGCAGCCAGATATGTGAAGCGTGAAGAATTGGCTTCTTCATGGCGACAATGCAGTCAGTCATCGAGCCTAGCAATCGAACGTCTGTCCGACCTTTTAAGGACAACATAGGAATTGCAAGGGAAGCATGGGATCCCTATATGGTTCGGTCTCTCCAATTGAAAAATGCCATCGATGCTTCCATGCAGACATATAAAACTCTCCTCACTACCATGAAGAAACTTCCCATCACAATGTTCCTCAAACCCACAAAGAAAGCCTTGCACGAAGATACGACAGCCCTTAAAACACCTGAAGAAGAGGCGTCACCTGAAGAGCTTTAAATCTTCTATGCTGTGCAGTCATTACCTTCATTATTTTCATCATCGTCATCTTAAATCAATATCATTCATTATTGGTGAGTAACTGTACAGTTTTTTTTTTCATAAAATTATTAATTATTAAATATTATATATATAACTTCTCCCATTTTGTATTTTTACATATATATATATATATAGCGGCATACGTACACTTTGGTTTCATATGTAAGTATATACTTATCTAAATCTTGTACGATTCTATTCTTTTATTCTTTCCTTCGTTCTATCAGTCCTTTCACGTTTATTTTGTTCATTCCACTCTTCGTACTTTCGTTCCCCCTCTCTCACATTTCCTGCCCTTCTCTTCATGCTCACTTTCCCTTCTCTTTTCATTTCAGTGTCCCTGTCAGTTTTTCTCACCCCTCCTTATTTCTTCTGTCCTTCTGCCTCTACCTCTCTCTCTCTTCTCTCCCCACGTGACCAGTGTTCGGCCAAGCCTGACTTTTCTTTCTTGGCCCGGCCGTTGTCCGTGCAACATCTATATTCTTCCCTGTGCCTGTGAAATCTTGTATCCCTGCCGTAAGGCTTTACTTCCATACACGCCATCTTAATTTAATTCGTCCTTAGTCGAATAACACCTATTGTTATATCCTGGTATTTGTATTGGTGTAACATTCTCCGTTTTTCAACCCTTGTTTCCGTATACATTCGCTGCTTTCTCCCAAGGAATCTAATGCTCTTAGCTCAGTTTTTCCTTGGGGCTGGCCAGATTGGACAAATCTCGAGTATAACCAGCCAAAATTGCAAGGATAATCTGGAACTCGACTGAGGAAAGAAAACTCCGAATGACCCGTCCTTGTTTTCTTTGTATCGTCTATCTGGATGTTTTGTTGTCCCTTCCTTGTATCACCTAACTGTCTGGATGTTTTGCGTTCTTGTCCCATTTTGTATTTATATATGTATGTATGTATGTATGTATGTATGTATGTATGTATGTAGGCGCAGGAGTGGCTGTGTGGTAAGTAGCTTACTTACCAACCACATGGTTCCGGATTCAGTCCCACTGCGTGGTACCTTGAGCAAGTGTCTTCTATAGCCTCGGGCCAAGCAAAGTCTTGTGAGTGGGTTTGGTAGACGGAAACTGAAAGAAGCCCGTCGTATATATATATATATATATATATATATACCGGTGTTCGGCCAAGCCTGACCTTTCTTTCTTGGTCCGGCCGTTGTCCGTGCAACATCTATATTCTTCCCTGTGCCTGTGAAATCTTGTATCCCTGCCGTAAGGCTTTACTTCCATATATATATATACATGTATGTATGTGTGTATATATATGTATATGTGTATATGTGTGTGTGTGTGTGTGTGTGTCTGTGTTTGCCCCACCACCATCGTTTGACAACTGATGTTGGTGTGTTTACCTCCCTGTAAATTAGCGGTTCGGCAAAAACGACATACGCTTACAAGGAATAAGTTCTGTGGTCGATATGAAATTTGATGGGGGTTATGGCCCTTATGCATGGAATATAATTTCCAAATTTCATAAAGATCCATTTAGTACTTTTGATCTAGTTTTGGATCATTAAAAAATTACTAAAATTTGGGAGTTAAGGCCCCCATTAGGGGGTCTTAGAATCCTCATGAGAAATGGAAACTTTGAGAATACTTCTTGATGTGTGTCAATTGCCTATGGTTGAAATTTCATCAACATCGAAAATTTATGAATTTTCATGGAGGTTCTGCCTCCTTTAAGCTATCTCAAATTCAAACCAAACATACTGAATTATACCTGCCGTTATGCATTGAATCTAAGTCCCAAATATCATAAGGATCAATTCAGTAATGTCGGTCCATGAAATTATATGAATCACACAGCACTACCCTAGGCTTGGATTTTGTG
>NC_069001.1:20328847-20334411 GCF_001194135.2 Octopus bimaculoides | reverse complement strand
GATACAACTGAGTAGGCAAACAAAAATATGAGACACTGCTTAGTGCCTTTTTTTATTTTGATAAGCGTGGTACTTATTCTATCAGTTTCTTCTTGTCAAACCAGTAAGTTATGGGGATGTAAATAAACGAACAGCAGTTGTGAAATAGTGATGAGAGAGAAACACAGAGACAAAGACACACACATACACTTACATATATACATACATATATACATACATATATACATACATATATACATACATATATACATATATATACGATTGATTTCTTTCAGTTTCTGTCTACAAAATCCACTCACAAGGCTTTGGTTGGTCTGAGGCTATAGCAGAAGACACATGCCAAGTCACCACACTGGTACTGAATCCATGACCATATATATATTTTGGAACTAAGTTTCTTACCACACAGCCACACCTGCACCTATGTATATGTGTGTGTATGGGTTTATATATGTATGCATGCATATATGTGTATATATATATGTGTACATATTACATGTATATCTATATATATACATCTACATATATGTATGTATGCCTGTATATATTTGAGATAATAGTTTCACTTTAATAGTTTCAGTATTAAAGTGAATATATCTGACATTACAATAGAGAGATGTTAATGTTTCATTTTTGACACGTAATACTGAAATAGTGGAGAAGATAAGATATTGCTCTGGGCTCGCACGAGGCAAGAAGTTTTTTTAAAATTGGCCTATGACACTACATGGACCTTAAGTAAGGCATGTGTAAAATTTGAATGAAATTGGTTGTGTAGTTCTCAAGGTCTAGGGATTCACACAGACAGACAGACAGACACACACACACACATTCTCATCTATATACATTACGTCATATCTTTGACAGTTATAGGCATTTTTATGGACCACGTCCAATATTCGCGGTTTTTCACCGTTTGCGGGTCCTCTAGGAACGTAACCCCCGCAAATACCGGGGGACTACTGTATTATTTACTTCAAGCGCATGCGGCAGAGCTCTATCAGGCAGCTGGCTGCGAGATGATGCATGCTCGCACGCAGCTCTTCGTTGCAAGTCACTTGCCCAGGGTGCGACAAAGTGAGATCTATGTGGTTGGGAAGGATGCAAGCTTTTCCATTCTTCCTGGGCGTCAAACTAATACACCTGCTTGTTGTTCTCTTACTTGTCTTCATTTTTCTTTTTTTTCTTTTTTGAAAATTTGAACTATATATTACATACACTCACGTGGTTACACCAGTTTGATCCTGCGAAACTGAACTTCCTCCTCTCATCTCTCTTACCTTCTCCTTGAACTTTCGGTACCTCTTCCCATCCATCCAACCATCGCTCCACCCGGACTACTATTAGATCTTTGTATTTTTTTGGACTCTACCTCTATGGATTTTATGGCCTCAATTCGCCACCAATATTCTAACGTGTTTTCCTATACAAACCAGACACAAACACTCACTCACATGCATACAAAGGCACACACGCTTGCACACACGTACATGTACATATAACAGACCACAAATACACAGACATGCAGTCAGACACACACAATACGTGACACACAAAGAACCTCGCACAGAGAAACTACTTCTCCATACCACTCAAACACACACACCAGCATGCACACAGACACACCCCAGTCCACGCATTCACTTT
Organism: Octopus bimaculoides; assembly: GCF_001194135.2. NCBI lineage: Eukaryota > Metazoa > Mollusca > Cephalopoda > Octopoda > Octopodidae > Octopus > Octopus bimaculoides. The sequence goes on along the minus strand of NC_069001.1, from coordinate 20,332,764 downwards.
TCTATCAAAAAAATTACTTCAATTTGTCTACTCTTTACTTCGGTCAGTCAGCGGCTACTAAACATGTAGACCACGTGCCTTCTCTCACCAGAATAGTTTCCTTTTTAATTATTCCCCCTTTCTTCTTCCTTCTTTTCCAGTTCCTCTCCACTTTTCCCTCAACCTCAAGCAGGACAATATCCGTAACTTATAGCCATTAACTTTTTCATTTCCCTGACTGTCAAGATAATAGCGTTGCTTGAGAACGTAAGCCGTCCTTTTTGTGGGCATTTTTTGTCGTTTGTTTTTGTTCCTCGCTGTGTGCGTGCGTATATGTGCGTGTATGTATGTATGTATGTATGTATGTATTTGAGTGTGTGTGTGTGCATATATATATATATATGCGTGCGTATGTATATAAAGATATTAATACATGCAAGTATATGTACATGAGTATATGAATATATATGTATATGTGTGTATATATGTATAACAATATGTGTATATACAAGCACACGTATACAAACACATACTACAATAAAGAATGCTTATTGATTAGTTTTGGAGTATGTAACTTTTCCTAAAAGAATGTAATTATTAAAGTCTATACTATCCGGAAAATTCTTAAAAATTCTAATTTTAATATATTTTTATTAATATACGGTCGTCAAGATTCTTTTATTATTGAAAATTTCAACTAAAGATAACTAATTTTAATTCACTGCGAGATATCGTTCCCTCTTTGTCTTTTTAATCTCTCTGTGTCTGTCTCGCTGTCTCTTTATCTCTGTCCCTCCCCGCTTCTCTCTCTCTTTCTCTTTTTCTCTCTTACACTTAGGACTATGACATGAAATCTGTTATATATTTCCAATAGTTAATTCCTTTGCTGAGAACACCGTTCGTGTTATCGTAGTTCATATGATTAACGAGAATAAAAAGTTATTATTTTCCATCTCTGTACATTTGTAGTTGTATGTTTGTGTAGGTTATTAATATTAAAATATACAAATATAAATATCGACGGAAGAAAGAGTAATGCAGAACAAATAAGTTATATAATCACGTGTTCAAACCTACAGTAAGTTTTTCAACATGATTTTTGTTTCCAGTACATATACATAGCACATGCATTCCATTTCTCTGCCAAGCAAAGTTACGAAGTCTTCAGATATACAGATATGCAATAAACAGAGGACGTTTATGTGGTAGAGTTAACATAATAACTGCTTTCTTCATTAATTCTAATGTCTTTGAGTACTTGCTATTATTCTAAATTTATTGATTGTGTAACTGTTATTAGCTGAGTAAAGAATACAAAAAGAAATTAGCGATAACATACCAGAAAAATTACACAATTTGGGAATCATTTGTAAATATTATTTAGCGACTAACAGAAAATAGCTCTTCTGGAATTTCTTTAATTAATATTTTTTAATAAAATGGAATTTTCCATAGATACCGGCATATTTTAAAGAATGGGTATTTGGTACGCTATAGGCCTCAGAATACACCCACGTGATCCATGCGATTTCTTGTATGATAAACGATCACACAGAGGATGGACTATCTCTAAGTTTATTTAGAAGAGAGAGATTAAGATAACAATAAAATAATGAAAGAGTGATTACTAAACACTCCTTAACAGAAAAATGTTATCTAAGTCAACAAGCAATTCAGAATAAATAATCAGTCGTCACTCGCAAGCTATTATGTCCTTGGTAACATGTGCTATGCTTTTGGAATTGTTTTAGATGCCCATGTATTTACGAACAGAGATAGACAATTCCTCGGTCAATTTATCCATAAACTAGTGAATTGCATTAGCTCCAGACTAGTACCTAATTTTCTTCTTTTTCTATCGAGCCCCCAAAATGACGGCAAAATAAATCTGGGAAGGGTTTGAACTCAGAGCGTAGAGAGCTGAAATATAAACGGCAGCCACCGTCTTTTGAAGTGGTGTGATCGAGAATTGTCCGTTAAATTTCAAACGTCACCAGCACTGGAAAGGCCTGCAGAAAATCGCATTTCAGTTTCATCACCGCTTGAATATATTGACAAAAGGAAAGTTTAAATCAATCCTCAGTTAATTCAATATTTCCAATATTATTTCGGTGTATCTTGCTTGAATTTGACTGGATTTAGCACAAGATCTTGGTGTTTACAGAAAACAATTCCTTATACATATGTGTATACTTGTGTATACATACACACACACACCTTTCTATAAGCCAACAAACATTGTGAGAATTCAGTTTGGACACAGAGTCAAATTTTTATACGTAGGCTACCACTGGTTTCATGTAGAAAGACAACCACAGATGTAGCATAACCACGATATGGTGTGAATGTAGGTCTGGTTGCATATTGTGTTATCTTATATATTAATAGGCAAGTTATCTGTCTGTGTGTATGTGTTGTGTGAAACACTTCTACTCCTACAATTTTCAACCGAATTTTATCAAATTTGACATGTGTGCTCTCTTTGACATCGGACGCTTTTTCTTACAATTTTTCCTCGAAATTCCGCGCCCCCAACATAAATAGACTACTCTCAATTCGCCTAGGATTTGGCATGAGCCAGCGAAAACACGTGACACACACCCAGCTGGAAAAAATCAATACTTTGTCAGCTGTGACGAACTCTTATCAACTGCTTGCACAGTACTACCAGCAGTATTCATTTGCATGTTACGATTTACCTGTTTTCAAGTGAGCGCTCTTTTTCATATAATTATTTCAACTTAAACTAGCCACTTCAAAACTCTTACCCAAAATTACAAATCCTTCATTCGGTCTGTTTGATTAACATTTTTGCCAACTACATTTTACTATCTTTTTGGTGCTACACATTCGCTGCTTTTTCCTTAGGACTTTTTCTATTGCGTAAACTGATAATTTTCCACCATGCCTCGACGCAAATATAGGTCGGAAAACAAATGCAGCAAAGAAAAGTAAACGTATGCGTGCAAATGAATCTGCCGAGGGCGCCGCCAAGAGAAACTCTCTCAATGCACTTAGGATTGCTTCAGCACGAAGAAGGGAAAGTGAAGAGCAGCGTTGTGATCGGTTAGCAGGTATTGCTGCGCAACGAGCCGCCCTTCCTCTACTGCTGCTGCACGAGCTTCAGAAACTGCAGCACAACGCGCAGATCGACTTACAAGAGATGCTTCCTCAACTGCTGCTGCACGAGCTGCAGAGACTACAGCACAACGCACAGTTCGACTTACAAGAGATGCTTCCTCAACTGCTGCTGCACGAGCTGCAGAGACTACAGCACAACGCGCAGTTCGACTTACAACCCAGCGAAACAGCAGGTAAACATGCTATTTCTCTTTATGTCATATCTTAGGCTCAACCTTTCCATCTGCTGAAGAGCACATGTCAGCAGTTATTTGGTAAGAAAAATAAACTCAATTATTGCCGGTTTTTTACAGACTGACCTACTGTCTCAATGGAAAACAATGACAATGGTGTGGGTGTATGATTCTGCATGTTCACTATTGCACTAAATAAATCAAACAACGCAGGGAACATTTGCCATTATGATTTCTTTCATTCAGTTCAAAGGTGCATCTGTGAATGGTCTAATAACCAAACAGGCATACTTAACTAACAGCCCCGGGCAACGCCGGGTACGCCTGCTAGTATATATATAATGTATGTATGTATGTCTAACTACTTATCTCTATGCATACACATATACATACATATGCATATCATAGAACCTTAACTCCTTGCTGAGTTTATAATATAAATCCCGTTCTGTGTGTGTGTTTGTGTGTGTCTGTGTGTGTAAAAGGTTATAGCAGCCGTATTTTTCAACTGATTTTCTTCAAACTAGGAACATACATTACTTATGTTCCAGGGATGCTTTCAGACTCTTAATTTTTTTCATATACTGAGTAACGGAACCCTGGTGGTGGTGGGGGGGGGGGGGG
>NC_069001.1:20327028-20327900 GCF_001194135.2 Octopus bimaculoides | reverse complement strand
CAAAAATTTCATTTAAATCTGTACACTTTGTTAATTTCCCTAAAAATTTCTAATTTACTTTTGCAACGGTTTTGTGTTTTTCAGTGTCAAGGCCAGCCAAAAGAATGTCTCTGTCCAAGGAAAGAGAGACAGCTTCAGAAAGGGAAGCATACTAAGAAACGAACAGACTGTGCACTACAAAAGCCAGAGCATCTCAAAGTGATGAACAGAGGTATGCACGGCTGACAAGGAATAGGATCTACACTGCAGAACGAAGAGCAGTTGCAACAGCTCAGAGAAGCAACTTCTATGAAGCAGCTTTCAATTATGATCCAGCAGTTCATTACGCAGATGACACAGTTTTCATTGGTGCAATGACAACTGAGCGTACACATTGTAAAGCAAGGAAGTGGACTGGAGAGACACCTGCACTGTGCTGCAGTGGTGGAAAAGTTAAACTCCTTGCAATCACCAACCTCCAGAGCCATTGAAGAAACTGTTGGCAACAACTGACCAAGATTCGAAGCACTTCCAAACTAAAATTAGACAATGCAACGCTGCGCTACAGATGACATCATTTGGAGCCACAAGTGATTTAACTGAACCAGGATTCATGTAAACTTTCAAGATTTAAGATCAGATTTATCATCGGATTGGTTCTCTACTTCCTCTGTCAAATGAATCACCAAAATCGGCCTTTCATTGTTTATAATCTGTGTCTGTGTTTTAGTTATGAAATAAGCTACATAAAACGTGTTTTTGAATTACGTGTATTTACTTTCTATACATATATGAGTTGAAAACTTTCTTTTAACATACCAAGAAACGAACAGACTGTGCACTACAAAAGCCAGAGCATCTCAATGTGATGAACAGAGGTTGACATATATATA
>NC_069001.1:20319004-20324710 GCF_001194135.2 Octopus bimaculoides | reverse complement strand
ACATCTTATATTTTCAGCGGTTTCTTCCGTTATCGGATTTATCAAAAAATGGTTCAGATTTAGATTTCTTGGTCATTTTATAAAGAATTTTCTGGGGTTTCCCAAGTAAGGAAGAAGAAAGAAGAAAAAAATTTTTTTTGGGAAAGAAGGAGAGATAACGAGGCTGTGTATGTGTGTATATATATATATATATATATATATATATACACATACACACACACACACATACATATATATATATACTCATACATATATATACATACACACATACATATACAAACGCACACATACATATACATGCACACATGCATACACATACACATAAATATATAAACATACACACACACACACACCACACATACATAAGTACACATGATTTTTTAAAAAATTTAATTAATGTAATTAAAGATTATATAATTAAATAGATTTGTAAAGTTTTGATCGGTTTAGCCACTATACTTGATTTTTGTCCCTTAGACTGCAAAAAGGAATTTTTTAAAAGAGCAATACACAATGTTGTCGCAATTATATTTTCAAATTCATCTATTTCTGGTTAGCTGTTTTGAATATATTTCAAAGCTCCAACCTAGAATTTTCTAAAGGAGAAAGAGAGCCAAGTACAGAAGAGGGAAAGCAGCTGTTCTTATAAAATTTCGAAACCTGGAGTGTTTTGCAACATCCAACAACAATGTGGTAAAAAGGTTTTAGCAATGGTTTGAGATCATCTTTAACATATATACAACCAAGTTCATATAGAATTCTCATCGGTAGAATTTCAAAAAATACATAGTTATGTTAATATTTGTTGAGGACTTTTTTGTGAAGTATAGTTCCGTTATCTTTCGGAACTTTTAATTTTCCTTCACATATTTCCAAATGTTTCCTCTTTTCAAGCGTTTAATTTTGGTACGAACTTCTTTATGAAGTGTAGCTTCATTGTTCTTCGGAAGTTTGGGTCATTCCTTGAGCATTTGTAGAAGGGGAAGATTTTGAATTTTCCTTCTCCACATATTTCCAAATGTTTGCTCAGTTGAATTTTCCGTAGCTCCTCTTGTCGGATGTGTTATCTGTGGATTCTTGGGCGTTGGCAAAGGGAATTATTGGTTTTGTCAATATAATTCTCCTTGTATTTGGGGCAAGTAATGCAGTACATGAGGTTTTGCGTCTTGCAATTCATATTTGCATTTACTTTGAATCCACTCTTAAATTTCATGTGGGTGTCCCCGTCTATATATTTGTAGTTATTGTTGTTGTTGCATATTCCACATCTTCTGTCTCCACATTCCTTTACAGAGAATTGTTTCATTCTCTGATGTGAATTTTGCTCTGGTAAATTGTTTTTTAAGGTTTTCTTTTTCCTGGCGTTTGCTATTTCACAGGTAGCATTTGTCTATCAGTTTTCTAATTTTGGAGCTCTGTAAGAGTACTGGTAGGTTTGAGTGTATAACGTGGAAAATATTGGTTATTCCAGGGTTGTATGCGTTAATAAATGGAATACTATGTTCCCTGCTTTTTTCTTTTGGAGTTCTAAGTTGTGTGATGTCTAATTTCATTGCTTTCAAGATTCCATTATTTATAAGTTTCACAGGGTAACTGTTCTTGTAAGAAGCTTTTGAGTTCATCAAGTCTAATTTGGCGTATTTGCGGGTCAGTTACGATGGTGCAGATGCGTCTTACTGTTCCTTTTGATGCGTGAGGAGTGGCAAGAGTAGAAATTTAAATATTGGAGTGTGTTTGTTTTTTAGTAAAATATGTTTGTTGTGACAGTGGAGTTGTGTATTTTGATCTGAATGTCTAGGAATAGTAGTTTATTATAGCCCGTTTCTGTTGTGAATTTGATAGATGGGTGCAGTGTATTGAAGGTGTTGTGAAATGTTTGTATGTCTTCCTTTGGACTATCCCCCAAAATAAAGCAGTCATCGAGTTAGCGCTTCCACTTCCTTACGATGTTTACTTTGAAGTTTTGATCAAAGGTTTTTCCTACCTTCTCGTAAAGTCTACCTTCAAGGTAACCCATGACTAGGTTGGCATATGAGAGTGCAAATTTCGTACCCATAGCCGTGCCCTTTTGTCTGTTAGTATATTTTATCATCAAATCTGAATGTGTTTTCTTCTAGTACTAGACGAATGGCTTTGGTAATGAAGACTGTTTTGAAACGTTCATCAATACATCCTCTGTGTTTCTCTACCCAGTGTCCGACCGCTTTTAGGCCTAAGACATGCGATATGTTGGTATAGAGGTTAGTGACGTCAAAACTTGCAAGTATAGTACCCTCTGGGACGGTAGTTGGGATGTGTTTGAGAAAGTGCACATCATCCCGTATATAGCTGAGTTTTAATGGGCATAAGGGTCTGAAGTGCATGTCCAAAAGGTGACTCAGTTGTGTTGGGGTTTGAGGCCCAGCAGTTATCAATCTCATTTTGAGGTCTGTGGGTCTTGTATTTTTACGTATTGACTCCTCTGTTCATTTATGGCCCTCTGTATCTCGGAACTTTTGTGGATTTGGGGCATTTTTTTTACGGACAACAAAATGAACACATAGGAAAACAGACAAGCCACTTATGGAACTTTTCCTTCATCAGCTGCCTCTATTCTAAACTAGGCGTTTCGAAGATGAGGCAGGACGCGCTCTTAGAATAGTTCTTCCCGCGAAGCGGATTAACGTGCTACGCGAGGATTCCAAAGTAGCAAACGAAAACCAAGACAGGAAAAATTAAACAGTGAAAACAACGTTAAGGGCCGTTAAGCCGAACGAGATGAGATACTGAACGCTGTGATATGATGAACTTGAGCAGAGGTTAATCTGCTTCGCGGGAAGAGCTATTCTCAGAGCGCGTCCTGCCTCATCTTCGAAACGCCTAGTTTAGAATAGAGGCAGCTGATGAAGGAAAAGTTCTATATGTGGCTTGTCTGTTTCCCTATGTGTTCATTCTGTTGTCCGTAAGAAAAGTCCGTTTTTTGTGCTTTGTTTATGTTCCCGTTCCTTTTTTGTCCACGTTTTTTTTTTGACGTCCTGTACCCGGATATGCATCTATATATACATGTAGATGTAGGTATTTACATATATGTATGTATACATGCATATGCTCACATATCATTTGTATTATATATATATATATATATAGTGTTGACCCAGGGCAGCACTACTTCTTCCGACCACTTGATGTAGGTCACCGTGTTGAGTCTGAAGTCGGGTAGAAAGATGAATGGAGGCATTACGTCGCCATCACTAGTAATCATTCCAAACACCATGATGTTGACTGAATGTCTGATTTTTATCACTGTCGGTACATGTTTTGGGAACACAGCAAGCCAACAGTTGTTTTGTGTGTTCACCATTTGACCCTGGCAGAAATTTTTCTCGCCTCATTTTGTATGAGGAATAGCGAATGTCTTCATGCACTACCTGCCTGATAAGAAACTCAGACATTCCCATGTCCCTGGCGAGGGACATGATTGACTTGGAGGGATCGTTGTCAATCATAGCCTGGATCTAACCAACAAATTCAGGAGTTCTCTTCTTATCAGAACGACCAGAGTGAGTTTTCCGAACTGCCGTACCTTCGTAATCACCATTAAGCTCATCCAACTCTTTCCGAATCTTCTGCACTAACTTCAAACTGACACACAAACACTCTGAAATGTTCATATTGAAGCTTCTGGCGCAAATGCCAAGCAGTACAGCATGTCGTTTCCAAATTTCTGGAAGGGTGAATTACGTCATCGTGCTGTTTTTATACTTTGTAGTTGACAAAATCAAAAACAACGCACATGCGCAAAATTAAAAATATAAAATTTACCCATCACACCCTGTATGTGTATATATAAATATAGTGTATATAAAAGTATATATATACATACATACAGACACAGACACACATATATAATGATGAAGGCGGCCATATGCAATATGAAACCAAAAAGGAAAATTTCAATTGTCACTATATATATATATATATATATATATATATATATATAATACTAATACTCTAGAGATGTTTGTGTTTACCCGAAATATCTCAGATATAGTGTATTTTATCTTATTATTATTATTACTTTTTTTTTTTGCATATTTATTTTCATACTTACTTTCGGCAGTGCAATACAAATCTTTGTGATATCTGGACCTCTATTTAAATGATTAAACACAATTTTTGTTTGTTATTTCTTGGCGAAAAACAAAACATGGCTTCTGTGATGTCAACATACGTGCACTCATACAGAATACACACACATATAATGAATGTCATGGCATGTCAATCAACACAAACACACGTCTATTATCTGTGACATACACACTCACATAGTCTTCGCACTCTCCAAGAAAAAAAAATAACATACACAATATTTTAATCATTTAGAAATATTTTTCACTGAATGTGATTTCATCATCCGGAGTTCGTTAATTTCCGTAAAAACTTTTTATTTATTTACTTTTGTTTTAAAGTGAAAGAGAGGAGAAAATGAAAGATGTATATGAAATGGACGTGCGTGAGTGAGAGAGAGAGAAAGGGGGGAAAGAGAGAGGAAAAAAGAGAGAGAGTGAAGGGTTGTGTTATCATGTATACATACACACATCAATACATATGCATACACCTTTTTTGTATGTACTTGTGCATGTGTGTGGGTGTGAGAGAGAGAAAGAGAGAGAGAGAGAGAGAGAGAGAGAGAGAGAGAGAGAGAGAGAGAGAGAGAGAGAGAGGGAGTTAGTGAATGTGTGTATTCTCATGTATGTGTAAGGGCACTCTCATGAAGGAATGAAACCATCCCTTCACAGGGAAATACTGGTTCAATACTTAGCATTTTGCGGAATGAATTTTCTTAAATAGGTGCATATAAAAACATATAGTTTATATTCATTTAAAAGAAGAAGAAAATGGAGATTGGGAAGTTAATATTTGTTTATTATCAACAGCAAATTGGTCATCTTTACTTACAGCTGTTTCTATTAATACTCAATAAACATTATATTTACTTTTATGCGACATGAGCAAAATATCATCAGAGGAAAAAAGGTGAACCTTTGGATGCTATATGTGAGTTTGTGACTTCATTTTAGCAGAAATTCACAAACGCACGTATAGCATCCAAAGGTACATGTTTTTCTACTGATGATATTATGCTCATATCACGTAAAACAAAATTTAATGGTTATTGAGTATTAATAGAAACGGCTGTAAGTGAAGATGACCAATTTGCTGTTGATAATAAACAATTATTAACTTCCCAATCTCCATTTTCTTCTTTTATATACACACACACACACACACACACGTATGTATGTGTTTATGTATATATATATATATATATATATTCTTTTTCTCTTTATTCCTTTATTTGTTTCAGTCAGTTGACTGCAGCCATGGGGGAGCACCGCCTTTAGTTGAGCAAATCGACCCCAGGACTTATTCTTTGTAAGCCTAATACTTATTCTATCGGTTTTTGCCGAACCGCAAAGTTACGGGGACGTGAATACCCCACCATCGGTTGTCAAGCGATGTTGGGGGGACAAACACAGACACACAAACACACACATATACATATATACGACGGGCTTCATTCAGTTTCCGTCTGCCAAATCCACTGACAAGACTTTGGTCGGCACGACAGATACTTGCCCAAGGTGCCACGCAGTTGGACTGAACTCGGAACCATGTGGTTGGTAAGCAAGCTACTTACCAACACAGCTACTACTGCGCCTATAT
>NC_069001.1:20311305-20317957 GCF_001194135.2 Octopus bimaculoides | reverse complement strand
GTGTATCAAGAAGTACTGTCTCGAAAGTAATGACAGCCTTTGAGAATGAGGGAAAAACATCGTCGGAACAAAACTCCGGAAGAATACCAAAACTTTCAGATAGGGACCGTCAGATTTTACGCGAATTGTTAGAAAGGATCACAAAAGAACAGCTCCCAATATTACTTGAGAGGTTAATGACTACCTCGAGAACCCAATTTCCACAAAAACTGTTCGCCGGGAGCTGCACAAAGCCGGATTTCATGGGAGGGCTGCAATCAGAAAATTACTACTTTCAAAAACAAATGTTGCAAAGCATTTAGAGTGGAGTAAAAACCTACAGAATTGGTCCCTAGTTGAGTGGAAGAATGTTATTTTCTCGGACGAATCATCCTTTACCTCATTTTCGACCACCGGCCATATATACTGTACGTGTGCAGACAGCCAAAAGAAGCATTTGACTCAGACTGCTTTCTTCCAACTGTTAAATACGGAGATGGATCTGTGATGATCTGAGTGGCTATATCTTGGAAATCCGCCGGCCCAATGGTTTCCCTTCATGGCAGAATTAATAGACAAGACTATTTAAGCATTTTATCGTATCAAATTCATCCTATGGTTGCGGGGCTGTTTCTGGAGGGAAACGCAATCTTCCAGGATGATAATGCACCAATTCACACAGCTAAAGTTGTTACTGAATGCACGAGGAACATTTTAGTGAAGTTGAACATCTTATCTGACCACCACAGTCCCCAGATCTCAATATTATTGAACATTTATGGTGCATTTTAGAAAAACAAGTAAGGAGTCGGTATCCTCCACCATCATCACTACAAGAACTGGAGACAGTTTTAGCTGAAGAATGGACAAAAATTCCTTTGGAAACAATTCAAACTTTGTACGAGTCCATACCTCGTAGAATTCAAGCTGTAATTACTGCTAAAGGCGGTCCTACCCTATAATAAAATAAATTTGCTTGAAATTTTAAGGTATTTCCATTATTTTGTTCAACCCCTGTATATATGCATATATGTATATATGTATATTATCTATCTATACACACACACACACACACACACACACACACACACACACACACATATATATGTATGTATGCATGTATGCATGTATGTATGTATGTATGTATGTATGTATGTATGTATGTATGTATACAGTGAAAACTCGCCATATCGCGGTTTATCTATCGCGCCCTCAGCACATTGCGGATTTTCTTGCTAATATATGAAAATTTATATTGCGGATTCCCCAGTACATCGCGAGTTTCTGCGATAAGCAGGTATTTATATTTTTTTAGATTTTAATTATTTCTGTGGTAAAATCAGCATTTTCACGCCTAAAAGTTCATAAATTAATGAATATAAATACAGTTACAGTCCTGCACTGTATAATACATTAATTAAATAGAAAATACGTAGTGTACCGTAGATGAGTAAACAAAGAATCGCACAAACTGTATGGAAAACAAAACTCGGGAGGCGAGTGTGTGGTGTTGTGTTACATTTATAATAAAATATATACAAATTATAAAAATGATTAAAGATATATACAGTACAGTATTGTTTCAGGGGTTTTTGGAACGTAACATCCGCAATAGCCGAGGGATTACTGCGCGTGTGTGTATGTATAGACACACACACACACACACACACACAAACACGACAGGCACAAAGACAGACAGACATATACACAGATAAATAGTTGTTAATGCATACGCACTCGAACATTAATTGAAGTGTCATTCATTAACTTTCCCAGGGAAAAGTTTGACAGTGACTCCGAATTTCGGCTCAGTTGCCTTCGCCAGTTGGTAAAACGTCGTTGGTTCAAATATTCTTTTCTATTCTAGGCACAAGGCCCGAAATTTTGGGGGAGGGGGCCAGTCGATCAGATCGACCCCAGTACGCAACTGGTACTTAATTTATCGATCCCGAAAGGATGAAAGGCAAGTCGACCTCGACGGAATTTGAACTCAGAACGTAGGCGTCTGCCAGCTCGCCACCTTCGTTGGTTCAAATATTGTCATGCTTACAACATTATATGTATTTCGAAGTCATTTATCTCGCAACAGGCAAGCTCATTAAGGTTTAGATAATGAATTTAGCCTCAGACACTGCTCTTTCTACCTTAGTAATTATAAAGTCAGTAATGTTTGCGTGCGTTCGTGCGTGTGCGCACATGTGTGTGTGCGTGCGTGCGTGTGTGTGTGTGTGTGTGTGTGTGTGTGTGTGTGCGCGCGCGCGCGCGCGCGCGTGCGCTTCCATCAGTTTTCTTTTCTTGAATATCTCCTTATTCTCCCATGAGATTCTTCGTTCTTCTTTCTGCTTTTGGAATATTTGCTTCTGCTGCATTTTCATTTGTCTTTATGGTGTTATCCTCAATGGAGTTGGCATTTTGAAAATCAACTAAAATTTGTGATGTTACCAAGCAATTCTTTATATCAAGTGCGTATGAATTTCTCGTGCCTGCGTCAGGGTTAAGTTTTCTCTAATCATAACACTTTTTTTTTATATACTTCGGTTCTTATTTACTCTCAAATTCTGCCTGAATTTATTTGTCATCAGAATTGCCAATAAAATTGTCGGCTTCACAGTTCACAACATTATTTTCAATTGATTTTTTCCCCCGCTGATTAGAATGTGATCCAGTTATGCCCTTGTGTTATTTACGTATTTTAACGTCCACAGCTTGCTTTTCTCTTTGAGTATTGTACACCTAAATTGATAATTACACATTCTATTTGAAATTTCGTTCTAGCACATCGAATAATTATAACATTGTGTTTTAGGAACTGCTTTAGTTAGATCATAGAAAACTGAATCACGTTCCCTTCATTTTTCTCATTTATGGGGCAGTAGCATAAGATTGCAGTTTATAAAAAGAACCATACTTTCAACTTAATCCAAAGCTTTATATGTCCTTGGACTTGGGAGTAATCTTATACTTCTGATGGCTGAATTGTTTCCAGCTTATTATTACGAACTTTTGAGAAGCATCTCGTGTTTTTATGACGAACGGTAGCATTTTCGTGGATGATCCGATGTTCTCGTTTGCAGATTACCTCATTGCATTGCTCTTCTGCCAAAGCAGTGATGTCGCCCAAATATCGATTTCAGGAACTGATTGAAAGTTGAAATATGTTTTTACACTTTAAAAGCTTGAAGCCATTAATGTCTTGTTTCAGTTCGTTCATGTTGTTTATTGAAGAAAGCACCCCTTCACAATGAATGGCACTATCATTGAGAAATGGGCATTTAGGTTCTATTTGTTGTTTGATAATGAGAAATGTTAGCAAGTCTTGAAAGTCATCGCAGAGTTCCACTAAAATGTTTAATTCATGCTAATATAGAGTCGGTTATTATTTACCTTCGATTAGCGAAAGATCAAACATAGCAGTTTGTCGACACTCGTCATTCATTGAGAGAATATTGTTTGTTTTCTGAAGCATTACAGATATTTTTTTTTATCCTGAAGAGAAGCTTCAAGCTCTTGTTTATAGGTTTCATTTAGTTGGATTTTTTTTTTCAAACTTCGGTTGGAATTGCATGATTTTGGCGGGTGTGTTTCAATTGTTCCCAAAAGAAGACATCATCCTAATGGTTCGGACACCATAAGAACAATGCAATTCATCCAACGAATTCAAAATATTATTGATGATGATCCCGAAAAATCAATGAGGACCGTCAATTTCAGGCGTTAAAGTGGTGAGTGAAGACATTCGATACAAGTCGTATATATTGAGAGGCCAATGGCAAAACCGTTTGATCCGTGACAAGCTGTTATCTAACAAAATTAAAACCCCTCACGAACATAGAATGTTTAGGTTCTTCTTTGATGAGAAAAAATTCGACCAAGGCAGGAGAAATGACAGATGGTTACGTACAAATCCTACTGATGTTCCCCAAAGTGATGCACACTAAGTTTCCGACAGCTGTGATGGCTTTAAGAGTAGTGAGTAACAAAGGGTATAGCTTTAAACTGCATCCAGTGGTGAGGCCCTAGTTAGGGAATTCCACAGTTTTGAGGAACCTGGAATCAACTCTTAACCATGTGTTAATTAGCCAGCCGGTCAGGCAGATGGAACTGGTCAACCTGAGGGTGAAACGATCCATCCGGGAGAAAGAAAATTCTGATTCTAAATCTCCGCTCCATTACGGACATAGTCATGGGAAAGGCTTCGGGAGTTAAGCCTGAAGGAAAATCGGGAATCGCATACTCCGAAGCAGTTACAAGTTGTCTTTAACTTCATTGTCATCGCTCTTGTGACGGCGCTATTGCAAAATTGTAACAGTTGTGTTGTTCCATTGGATCCATCGGTGGCGCGGAGAGTGGAAGAGACGCTGCATGGGCAACAACAGCCTGTCTTCCATAGCATACTACCCAGGCCTTGACCTATTGAACACCTTATACTGGAAGGCACTAGCTCCACAGACAACACTGTTCCAGTAGAGCGGACAACCAGGACCCTCATTCATGGGCATTAATGACAGACGGAGGCCGTAGAGGAGTAACGAACAACATATCATGCCACCTCACATCTCTTTCCACGGGATCCTAGAATTAATGCTGCTGGATTCATTAAGATATTGGAGACAGTTAAACCTTGGATGATAGAAGTTCACAATGGGTGGTCATACGTATTTCAACAAGAATCAGCACCTCTCACGGAGTCCACGTAACCCAAGAATGGGTGTCAGACAATCTTTACGATCCTATAACAACAAACTTGTGACCTCAAAACTCGCCTGATTTAAATCCTATGGACTACGTTTGGAGAGTCGTTGAAAGGGAAGTTAATTAACACCCTCACAAATCCATAGTTTTCTTGAAAGCTGCCATTATCCAGGTTAAGTCCGAAATGAATAAGGATCATTTAATGCAGACATATCAACGATTCAGGTCCCGCACCGCAGCAGTCAGAGAAGAAGATGAAGGCGGATTCATAGAATAATCGTATAAGAAAGCTTACTGAGAACATGTGCACAAATCTTTATTGAAATACAGTTGGATTTTGCTAGATTAGAGTTTTTTTTTTTTATCAAATTACCAAATATGTCCTTAAATGCATCACGCAGTTTGTGTATACATACATGCATACACGCACCACCACCCCACACACACACACAGAGAAAAGGAGCTAGATGCCTTTTGAGATGTGGATCTTATGTTTATTGGGAAGAATAAGCTGGGAAGACAGGGTAACATCGCTGCATTACTAGAAAAGCTAAAAATCTAAAGAAACCTATTAAGAACCAAGTTCACAAAGCTATCATATTTTGGACATATGATGCGCCACGCGTCATTCATTGTCCATGACCATCCTGATAGGAAGTGTGGCAGAGAAAAGAGCAAGAGACTATCAAAGACGTTTGTTGACTGACAGCGTCAACGAATGGACTGGAATCCAGAGCCTCGCTGATTGTACGCATGCAGCACAAACACAGTGGAGAGTCTAAGCAAGCCGACTTCTGGAGAGGGACCATCTGGCTGCTACCGCTGCTGCAGCAGATGCTAATGTATATGTATGTGCGTGCGTGCGTGCGTGCGTGCGTGCGTGCGTGCGTGCGTGCGTGCATGCATGCATGTATGTATGTATGTATGTATGTATATAAGATTGTTCCCAGTACAAATACGCATGGGGTATATTCAGATCCGTAAGAAAGCATTTCACATATTTTGTCATAGAGAAAATTTCTCGCTGCAGACAAACAGATATAAATACACCGAGTCACTTCACAGCCATCCCTAACCAGACTTTTGGATGCATGCATTTTGGAATGGCTATCTTCTTTTCAGCAACAGAGATCTCTCATGCTCAGGTTGAGCAGCAGCGCGGGGATTCCGCTAAATGGTTTAGTCTACTCATCTGAATGTGAACTACAAGTTGATGCAGGTCTTTGCTGCAATTAGCGACAAGGTTAAGATGTTGGATTACTATTTAAATGTTGAAACCTTGCTTCTACTTGTGTCCTAGCAAGATACAACATTCTTCTTGATTCAGTGTGATTGATGAAAAACAGATTTCATTTTTATTTCACAGCCGAGCGGTTTCCAGAAAGAAAGACAGTTCAACATAAACGTAAACAACAAATCAACTCGTATTGAATGTATGTAAAAAAAAAAAATCAATGAGCATATATAAACCGGGGAAATCATATTTTGTTAGCTTCCAGTAATGAATTGAATTTTAGGGAATACCAGTTTATCACACTGGTTACATCGAGGCGTAATCAATAACAGAAACCATGGTCTCTTAGCTTCGCAAATTACGATGGAAAAAAATCTGGATTATACAGAATTTTTTCGTTCTTTATAACATATATATATGTATATGTATATTACATGTGTGTGTGTGTGTGTGTGTACATATATATATTGAAAGAGAGAAATATATATAGATAGATATATAACTATATAGATATATGAATATATGTGTGTGTGTGTTATACACGCGCACACACAGGCATAGGTTTATATATATATATATATATATATATATATGTGTGTGTGTGTGTGTGTGTGTGTGTGTGTGTGTGTGTGTGTGTGTGTATGTATGTATGTATGTATGTATGTATGTATGTATATATATATATATATATGTATGTATATATATATATGTATATATATATGTGTATATATATATATGTGTGTGTAT
>NC_069001.1:20308211-20309370 GCF_001194135.2 Octopus bimaculoides | reverse complement strand
GAGAACAGGTAAATAAAAAGGGTGAGAAAAGAAGTAAATAATGAATGAAAGGAAAACAACAGAAACGAATAGGAAAGAATTTGGGAGAAAGTAAAAAGAAAAGGGGCACGGAAAAAGTAGGAGGAGGAGGAGGTAGGAAGAAGAAAAAGAAGAAGAAGAAGAAGAAGAAGAAGAAGAAGAAGAAGAAGAAGAAGAAGAAGAAGAAGAAGAAGATCGACGACGACGACGACGACGACAAGAAAAACAATGGGAAGAATAAGAATGCGAAGAACAAAAAATAAACTATAAGGGAGCAAAATGATGAGCTGGTAGAAGTAGAAGCGACAAGAAAACAAGGTGAGATGAGGTAAGGTATAAAAGAATCTGTACATAGCTACCATCTCTCCACAGTACAAGACACATATTGAATTGTAACATTAACACTTCAAGAAGAACACCAAATACTTACAGCAGATATTTGTATTTTCCTCTCAAATCGCTTTCCACCCCAGTTTATTGCCACTTCTTTCAACATCACCGCCACTACTGGCACCACCATTACCACTACCGCCACAATCTCTTACTACGACTAGAACTACCACCGGCAGTGGTAGTTGTAGTAGTGGTGGTAGCAGCAGCAGCAGCAGCAGCTTACCTACGCTTGTCTTTACAATTCAGATTTGCAGCGAGGCGATGAATTTTGTATCCACACTGCTATCTCTCTGGTGTCAGCATAGCAAAAACAATAGAGAGGAAAGAGCATACGTGTGCATACGACGATATATGTGACGGGTGTGAAAAAGACGAGAGACACTCACCTAGTTGGCTCTCGAAAAGATTCTCTTAAACGTTACTGCGAAACCTTCCAGTAATCACTACCACGTCTCCCCACTGTCTTTTTCATAGTGCTTCGCTATTTTCTTCGCACTCTCACAGTATCTTAATGTCATTTTGTTCCTCACAGTAATCATCGTTCTCATATGCTCTCGATAACTGCTCTATACTAACACTCACACGGCATTTCAACATACATACATACATACATACATACATACATACATACATACATACATACATACATACATACATACATTATGTATGCATTATAATGCATGTGTGTGTGCACAAAGACAAACATAGGCTCATATGTATGTATATATATGTATATATATATATATAT
>NC_069001.1:20302412-20307689 GCF_001194135.2 Octopus bimaculoides | reverse complement strand
ATATATATATATATATACACAGACACACACAAGCACACACACATACATACGTATATAAATGTATATTAGAATATTCATATATGCACTTACATTTTGTATATGTATTTGTATGCGTTTGTGTGCGTGTGTGTTTATGTGTGTGCATTTATATATACGTGGCCGGCTCAAGGTACCAGCAATTCGGGCAGTCGCCCAGGGCGCCATGTGCCAGGAGGCACCAAGGAGGGTGTGACAAAGACAAGGGAATTTCCACGCCGAAGTTTAGCTTGCCCGGAGCGCCAGCAACCCTAGGGCTGGCCCTGTATATATATCCATGCAAATAAATACATATATAAATATATATAAATGCACGTATCATTTCTGATGATTACCGTAGTTGATTTTAGATTTCTGGTATGAAACCGATTTGTAATGTCGCAACTATGAGATCACAGCATTCTACAGGCTGTCCACTAGGTCTGGCTACATGGAGTAAATAAAATCATAACATAAACAATTAAATATAAGAAATAATAATTTCTTAAAGTTTGTGTTAATCCCCACATGCACCCAGACTTTGTGGACTCCCTGTATTTTATTAATAGTAATATTAATAACAACAACAGCTGCAATAATAATATGTGTATGTGTATACATACATACATACATACATACATATATATATATATATATATATATATACACACACGCATAAAACGTTGACATCCTGACTCGTATGCATACACACAAGAACACATATATACATGCACACACACACGTACACGCACACACACACACACATACACACACACACACACACACACACATATATATATGTGTGTGTATGTATGTATAATCGTTGCACCATGTACAGCGAGATCTCAAACGGTTATTTGCATATTTATTCTTAAATACGATGACAGTGTGTTGTTCCTAACACACTTGGTTCACTGGACTGGGTGATTCTGGGCCACCAGTGTTTTGGCATTTTGTGTCTCGTCAGCCCTATGAACACACTGTGGTAGTAAAAGGGAGAAATTCTCCAATGACATACACTACAGCAACCAGCATATACTGCGTTCTCTGATAAGCAATTCTGACTCTTTCCGGAGGTATGGCAAAGGGCAGAATCCTGTCGCCACACATATAGCCTTCCAGCAGTAACCCTCTCCAGTGACTTACTAATTTGCAGCGCTTTCGTCTCAGGAATAAATTCATCGATCATTCGTCAATGCTTACTCAATCTACCGAAGACAACATGTGATCATTGGTAAAGATTACTTTTATCATGGAATTAGCCAACGAGGATGCAAGAATGAATTCTGCATACCCTCCACCTCTAGCAGCTTGAGGAAAAGGATCTTGCTATTGATGCTGTGGGCTTATTCAACCAAAATCAACATGTCCAGCCAAGAACTCTATCTGTAATTACTGTCACCGAAAAGGACACTGAGCAACTGTTTGCATGATAAAGAAATCAACTTCTTTCAAACAGAAAGTCGCCATGATCAGAACAGAAGGTAACGCAGATCACAAAAACAAGTCAACATGCGAAATCTGAGCTTCAATTTTTCAGCTAGCCGCCGTCTGGAAACGAACAAAACTCATTACAGTTAAGGTAAATGATCACATGACAAACAGTCTACAGGATGCTGGATCAGATAAGACCTTTATTTGTCTAGATCTGTCCAAAGAATTTTGGCTTCCTCTAACAATGTCAAAAAAGCGTATACTTTTTAGCTGGTAACAGTCAGTTTAACACCTATAGAGTGCTGATTAGTCACACTAGAGTGGGTGGACGCTATTATGAAGCAGAAGTGTATGTTGTTGAGTCACTCGTAGCACCGATTGTATTAAGAATGGACGTTTAAATCTAGACGGTAATAGGGAGCCGATTTCTGTTTGTGTTCCTCGTGAGGAATTAAGTTGCCAACGTTTAAGTCTGCTGTCCTGCGTCGATGCGTCCAAACTAACACCGATCGCTATGAAATCGCGAAGAAATCATTGTTATAGAGAGTTCATCGAAGATGAAATCAAAAGAATGTTGAAAGATGGGATTATTAAAGTAGAAGCATTTGGCAAGCACAGTCATTCGTCCTGTCGGGAAGGAATAAATCAGTTTGGTCCTGTTGGCGCTGATCGGGCAGCTAACATTAATAAATTACTCGAAAGAATCGAGTCCAATAATTACTTCTCTAATATCGACTTGAATGAAGCCTACTCTCAAATTCCCTTCTGAGAAGAGGATTTTCATTTGACGGCTTTTGAAGCCTGTAACAAACTGCTCAAATTTACTCGCCTACCATTCAGGTTTACCAATGCCGTTGCCGTCTTTTAAAACATTATGGATTCATTCATTCACGGTCATTCTCTTCAAAAGGACCGATTGTTAATCGATGACGTCATTACCGGAGGCGAAAAAAGGGAAAAACACGACCGTAATTTGGCTGGATAGCTGGCATGCAACTTGACAAATCAAAATGCCGTGTCATCATTCACTTCTGTATCGCTTCCTTCCACATTATATAGAATTTCTTGACTAACTTCAGCTTGCATGTTCTTAAGATTGAATAAAAACCCTCGGTTGTCGCATCTTCAGCGTGCAAATAAAGTTATCATTGTTGTTGTTGCTGTTAATATTATTATTACTATTTTTACTTCTACTTCTAAGCTATTAAATATGAACTCTCTTAATCTACGGATGTTGTGTGAAGCTATGGTTTGCATCAGGTTCCTCGTGGATAAATATGCAAACGTAACCGAATGCCTATTAAACAATTTCCTGTACCGACCCGAAGGTAGGAAACGCTTCGCCAAGGTCATCAAAAATTTTCTCGGAATATTGGTGGCGACTGGATCCGAATGGTGCATTATACCATACCTCTTTATCTTAATCTATCTCTCCGTTTCTTAGAATTATCTATTTGCTTATTACTTCTACTACTCCTATCTATATTTTTGTCCAGGTGATGTGTATGATTATTCATATTTTTTAACAAAACCTTCAAATTATTGCCTCGAAAATTAATCGGTTACAGCACCTGAATAAGGTAACTCTTGTATACCTTTCTGGGCTAGTACTTTAGCACTAATAATATATTGATCATTAAATTATTTGATTAGTTTGAATTATAGAAGGTCTCTCTACTCTTTGTTCCTTATTACTTATATTTTATTAGATGTTCCACTTGAATTTCTTTTGCAACCTCAATCTCATTTTATTTATTTATTTATTTTTTATCTATCACTCTACTACTTTCTTTTAAGTATGGTATTATTATTTTTTATGAAAACTCTCAGCATATTTTGCTGGGTATGATGGAATGTGTCAGCTGTCCACAGCCAACAGACTAAGGTGACACTTGTCTATTGGTCATACTTCAAGAACCCGGCGAAGAATTCCTGCAAGCAATGCTGATTTTTGTAGGTGTTCTACCTTTATGCTTGTACCGGTATTTTTGATTCACGTTGGAAGTTGAGTGCTGATACTTCCAAGCGTACCAATTACTGTTGGTATCACGTCTACTCTCCTCATTGACCACAACCTTCGTATTTTCCACTTCAAATTGTTATGGTTGTTCAGTTTTTCTTCTTTCTCTTTGATCCTGTTGTCACCGAGACGCGAAATTGTTTCCTACAAGAGTTCCGGACCCCAGTAAAGTACTCATTTGCATACAGCCAATCAAAGTTCACTTTCACCTTGTCAAGTTAACAAATGTTGGCATTTAGAATGGCGACCTCCGATTACCATGCGAATATTGTATTGTGCTCTCATTCAGATGCCAATATCATCGATACTGAACACATACGCTTGTTAGCGGTAGGTCTGAATAATTATAGCAATATGGACGAATATGAAAGTACGGAAACTTCTTGAAGGTTTCATAAATACACTGTTGTCAATATTCTGAAAATGGCACACTGCCGAGGTTGACTTTGCCTTTCATTCTTTCGGGGTCGATAAATTTAAATACCAGTTGCGTACAGGGGTGGATCTAATCGACTGATCCCCTCCCCAAAAATTTCGAGCCTTGTGCCTTGATTAGAAAAGAATATTTGTAAACAACGTGTTATGTCTCTAGTAATTTTATTTTATGTAAATAAATCTTATTTAGCTGTAATTTTTAGCACACTTTACAACCACCAGTGTTTAATGCAAATGTTATAAACAACACGTTACATGCGATAAACACATTAGAATCTTTAACAGAAAAATTTAAAAGAGTTAGATGAAAGTTCTCCAGTAATTTTCTTTCATGTAAATAAACGTTTATGTTAATTTAAAAGAGAAAAACAGTTAATTTTAAATCTCTGAGCGAGATGTTGGCAAATAAACTTTAATTTAAAAGATTTATCCAAAAAATCTTATTTAGCTGTTATTTTTAGCTCGCCTCACAGTCATCTAAATGCTCAATAACAAAAAGAAACAAACATTAACCGAGACGGAGAAGTTGCTGTTTGCCAGTAGAGAGGGAAAGAATAAAGAATGCACGGTGCTAACTAGAAAGGAAGAAGGGATAAAGGTAGCTCTGCTCTGATTGGCTATGTGCAAATGAGTTCATTAGTGGGGTTCGGGACGCTCGTGGGAAAAAAATTTCGCCACCGGGTCATGCTATGTCGTTTATCATGCATGTTTTTTTTTCTTTTTTCTTTTCACCACAACGATATCCAGTTTCCGATGTCTAGTCAGGTGATTGCACTGAATCATTGCATCCCACGGGATTTTGCAATTTTCATTCTCGGTGACTCCGTCTGAGGTTTGTACATACCACGTCTTTGCTCTTTGTCGGCCGTGATTTTCACAGAGTTCCCAATGGATCATTCTTACCACATTGTCATGTCGTCTTTTGTAATCGCATTGCGCCAATTACGGCCATTTGCTAAAAATGTGCCATACCGTTTTATCCCTCTCACCAC
The DNA here is from genome assembly GCF_001194135.2 of Octopus bimaculoides. Lineage (NCBI taxonomy): Eukaryota > Metazoa > Mollusca > Cephalopoda > Octopoda > Octopodidae > Octopus > Octopus bimaculoides. The sequence goes on along the minus strand of NC_069001.1, from coordinate 20,302,793 downwards.
ACATTCTGCGTTTATCACTCTCGGTAGTGTTGTCGATTCTGCACCTCACATAGTTAGTCCTTAACGCTTGTTCGTGAGCTGCGCATTATTAAAGGCATTATCAATGGTAGTTTAAATTAATGCTTTAAAAAAAGGGTTGTATTAAGAGATTCAATGAAGTCGCTCGGAGGTGGGGCCGAACGGCTTCATTCCATATTTTCAGTATATTCAATTCATCTTTTCCATTCGTTTTTTTTTTGTCCCCACCTTGTGCTGTCCCCTCTATGTACGGCCTTCATGGTCGATTTCATGAAATAAAAAAGCTTGCTTCCGGTTTATCGTAATTCATTTGAAAATGTTAGTTTTGTTTGTGACACGCGTTTTTTTTTTTTTTTTTTTTTT
>NC_069001.1:20294559-20302314 GCF_001194135.2 Octopus bimaculoides | reverse complement strand
TTTGCTGTCTTGGCGGTGCGATGTTTTCCCTGTTGTGTAATGGAGGGGCGTCAAGCGATGAGTTGTGAAGAGTTAAAGTATTCTTCCTCAGAATTTGTGGCGTCTGAGGAGAAATTAGTGGAATGTTTTAAAATATAGACAAAAAGATGGAGAATAAGAACTATGCAGCGGCGGCTAATGGAAGAATTGAAAAAGTAAATCTGGAGGAGATGAGCGAGTTCAAGGAAATGCCTGAAAGGGAAGGGAACGATGTGAAGGTGTTCCCCCAAGAAGTATTAAAGGACAAGGCTGAAACAACAATTGTCTACAGAACATACGCGGTGTCGTAGGCACAAGTGGAAAAGGCATTAAGGCCAGTCTGGCAGGAGATATCATACCTTGCCAGGAGACGAAAGTACGGAACGGTGGATATGCAGTTTAGGGAGATAGAGACTGCCAGACTACACTCAGCCACACCATTGAAAACGGATGAAGTGGTGCTTCTACCCGTATACCTTGGGAAGCGTGCTTCCAAGGTTAGGGTAGAAGACATACCACAAGAAGTGAATGTGGCCTGGCTGATGGCTATCATACTTCTGGGCATGGAGGAGAAGGTGGTAGTCTTGCCAGAACGCCCCATAGGAACTTGAAGGGACAAACTATTGAAACGTTGGTACAGGTCGCGGAGGAGGACATGGAAAAGATGGTAGAGAACATCTCAGTTGGAGAAATAACTTTGAAAGTTAGAGTGGCGGGAAGGATCCCGCGGTGTTATGTGGCCTGAAGGGCCACATTAGAGTGGAGTGCCCTCCACCACTAGAAAAGACCTTAACGCCTTTGTGACTTCTGGCTCCGACACCACTTCTACTTTCCTAGTTGCCATCGCGTGCGTTCTGTAGACGATTGTTCTCAAAAATTGCAGCATTCTATCTGAAACTCAATGTGGGCTCTGAAAGTGTGTGAAACAGAGCGAGACACTACATGTGGATTTTTATTGATTTCAAGAACGCATTCGACACAATAAATTGGTCGAGTCTGTGGTAGGTACTCAAATGATTTGAATGTCTGAAAAAGTTCATTCATATGAATGAGTTCCTATTCGAGTTGCAGTTGGACATCAGAGCTACACTGTAACATTTTGATATTAAAGTCAGCACAAACGGAGTCTATCATAATCAAGGAGCAGAATCTAATCAACACAATCACTGTAAAAATAAGCTTGATGAAGAACTACATCATTGAATGAATAAGGCCAGCTCGGCATTCAGAAAGTTGAGAAAGCGACTGTTTAACAACAAGCATGTAATAGACCAAGAGAAGTGTGAAGCATTCCGAGCAATAATATCATCTTTCCTGTTTCACTGACCGAATGCATGGACGTCCAAAGAATGGAGAAAAATTGTTTCAAAGATGAATACCATACTCACAGATGGTTGAAAGGAATAAAAGGGGAAAGAATGAAGGCAAAAGAGTTAGTCACACGGGTATATACAAAAACTTAAAGGTGAAAAACTGAGTATTAGCAGTTGGTTGATAACTGATGAAGAATTAAGGACCTTCTATGTTTGTCTCCCGTCCGGTTTTACACTCAGTATACGTTATGTCATGTGTTTATTAACCATACATTTTCTCATTTATTAAGTAATGGAACGCAACACACACCGAATTTGTATTAAGTTTTTTCTATATCCGTGTGACTCTCTCTCTCTCTCTATCTCTCTATCTCTCTCTCTCTATCTCTCTATCTATCTATCTATCTATCTATCTCTTTTTCTTTCTCTTACCCTCTCGCTTCTGTTCTGGCCTTTCCACTTTCTCCTTTTCTATTCTTAGCCTTTCTCCTTTTCTATTCTTAGCCTTTCTCCTTTTCTATTCTTAGCCTTTCTCCTTTCTCCATCGTCATATATATATATGTATATACACTCACACACACACACACACAATACATATATATATATGTATGTATGTATGTATATAGACAGAACTTATTTGGAAAAGGATGCGTGGCGTTCGATCATATAATATAAATAATATATAAATATATATGTGTGTGTGTGTGTGTGTGTGTGTGTGTGTGTGTGTGTGTGTGTGTGTAAGTATGTACTCATACCTACATATATATGTATATATACATGCATATATGGGTACAGGACATCAAACTTTCAACTTTGGGAACTAAAAATGTTCGCAAGGGCTAAATCGTGCTTTGCCAAAATGTCATGGCTATGGAGTAATGCCTGAACAGGTACGTTGTGGTGTAGCATCCAGGTCTCTTTTATCTCTAGACTTGACCACCTTCTTTTCTACAGCTTTTCTCAGCCTTTAATCATGCAGGAAAAAAATCATGATGAATGATGCCTTTTCAATAAAAAAGAAAGAAAGAGAGAGAGAATCCATATCACTTCATATTTAAGCAAATTTGGAGTGCTTTCTTTGTTGCAGCGAAGATGAACTAATCCACTGCAGCAACTGCCATTTTATTTTCTCATCGTAGCCATATTTCTACATATCTTCATCTCTTAGGTACTTTTCAGAAAGTTTCCATCAGCATCCAGGCGATCAAATAGTTCCTGAATGGTTTTGACTCAGTTCCTTTTTTTTTTTTTTTTTTTACATCAGTCAGCAGATGCACAAAATTTGTAGCAACTTATTGTATTTTCAGTTTTTGTTAAAATTCTATGGCACGAACCATTTTTTTTTTTTACAAATTACTACTTATTTGAAAACTCCACAGACAGTCAGGCGGCATTTTCACGGATCAAAGCACGCATTTTTGCTATGAGGCTCTCTTCAATTGACATGAAAACTTTAGAAGATCGTCTTTGGTGGGTGTTCGTCTCGATTTGAATAATTTCTATAAAAGTTTTTCCTAATTTCAAACTGAATATAGCATGTACAGGTTGGTCTTCCAAATTTTTGATTAACTTGCACTAAATATAAGTTCACTCCAGCACGCACAAATCAATGACTGCTTGGCGTGCCGGGATATGACTATTTATAGACTGAACGTCAAGATCACCCATTCACTGCATCATACCGGTTAGCGAACTGTTTTGAGGTTTGGTTTCTTTGGGGTCAAACCTCGTGTATGTCTGCCTGTCTATATGCATATATGTATGTTTGTATGTATGGATTAATGGATGGATATATGTATATGTATAGCTACGTATGTTGTTATTCAGTTTTATTTCAAGATTTCTCGGCAATAAAGAGTCGATTTCTAGCCTAGATCCAAGGCTCCTTCACTGGAATTTCAACAATATCAGCAGCGTATTTGTACATGTTTGTGTGTATGTGCGCAGAATGTGGAGTCGGTGCATGTGCAGATTTGTGTGTTTTGTTTTATATATGGATTATTATGCATATAGTTGCATGTTTGGACATGTGCATATGTACTTAAATACTAAACTTCTGGAAAGTTTTACGAAGTTTTGCAGTTCCGTTGATGGCTTGAATCCGTATGTATGATTTTGAATCTGTATGTATGTATAAGTTTTATTTAAGCTCTTCATGAAAGAGTTCAAGCTGGTCGCAAGACTTTTTGATCCGGTGTCTTTAAATATGTGGTTGAGTTGGTGTGTTTGTTGAACTGTTGATGCATTCAGCCAAGAGTGCGCATCTATTCACATAAGAATCTCAGACGGAAAATTTTTGGAATGTCTTACAAATCTTCACTGTGCCACTAATAGAATTCATTGTCAAAGTACAAGAGCTATAAGTTCCGCATTAATTCGTCGTAAATGTTCTCATTTTCCTGGGCTTTTGATTGTACATTAACATTTGTTGGACAGCTGACGTCTACAGCAGTGCATAACTTTTGCTCCCTGTCTCACGGAATAATATCAGGTCTGTTATGTTTGCACCGAATTGACGTTTTTATTAGGATGTTCTACCAGTATTCGTTATTTTTAAAGATGTAAATACCTGCTGGTTCTGACATTCCTTTGATGTATACTTCAAAGCAGTCCTTCCTGCAGATAGCATTGTAAATAGTCTTTGCAACTATATCGTGACTCAATTGGATACGGTCAGTATATCCCGATAATTAACACAGATACTTGGGAAAAAAATAGGGAAACCTCGATTAAAAAAAGCTTCCAAAATTGCGCGTGGTGTTTCAGGAAGAAATTACATTTTAAGGACGAAATGTTTAGTGAGGTTACATTTCGTGGAAAAACCTTAGAAGCTAAAGTTTTCATGTTGAATAATATAAATTTATTCGGAACAGACTGGATGGAATTATTTAACTTATAGGAATTCCCATAAATCTGTTCAGTAAAAAATGTGAATGGTTTTTCCACCAGTACAAATAAGTCGTCGGATGAATTTTTAAAAAATTTCGAAAGATTTTCCTGAAGTTCTGTTTGATGAATTAGGCGAAGTTTCAAATAAAAGAAAATGCTATACCGGTATTTAAACCAAAACGAACTGTACCTTTCGCAGCGTTAGAACAGATAAACTAGAAAGACTAGAAAAAATTGGAGTTATCCAAAAAGTGAAACTATAGTCAATGGGTATCACCAACTGTGTACGTTTTAAGAAAAGGAATAATAAAATCAGAATGTGTGCTGATTTTCCAATGGTTTAAACGAATATCTTAAAACGTTTTACTATCCCCTACCTACTCTGGAAGACATACTTGAGAAATTGAACGGTGGCAAGATATTTTCTAAATTGGATTTCTCTGACGTGTACCTACAAATTAAAGTAGACGATGAATGTTCTAAATACTTAACAATTAACACATAGAAGTCAGTATAAATGCAACAGGTTACCATTTGGCGATTTTTCAATATCTATAAGTGCAAGTATGAAGATGGTTCATTTGTGTAAATGAATAAGCTTATGTGCATAAATTATATATACATGATTATGTGGAAGTATATGAATGTATTTAAGTTTTACTCTTATATATTAGCATTAATGTAGAGATGAGCGATAATAATGTGTAGATATTTACATATATGTGTATGTTGATATGCACGATATTATATGTAGGTGTAAGGCCAGCACACTGGGCAAAATGCTTAGTGGCATTTTGTCTGTCTTTACATTTTGAGTTCAAATTCTGCTGGGCTCAACTTTGTCTTGTAGCCTTTTACAGTCAATAAAATAAGTACCAAATTTTTTGAACACTGGGGTTGCCCCTCCCATGAAATTGCTGGCCTTGTGCCAACATTTGAAACCAATGTTATATATGGGTGCATATACATAAATGTATATAAGAATATAATTTATATTCACTTATATAGATATACACTGCATGTCAAATTATTAGGCAGCTCTGTTTTTCAAAATAACAGAGTATTTATTCGTTTGAATCCAAATATTTTTTCACTGAATGATGGCAACGTTATCGAACTGTGAATTCGTATTTCCATATCTGGATGATATCCTCATAAAAAGCAAATATGTGTTCGAAAAAATTAGGGATTACGGCTTTACTTTGAGTGAAGAAAAGTGTGAAATTTTCTTAGCAAAAATGAAATATTTAGGACAAATCATTGACAGAAATGGGCGTCGACTAGATTCATCGAGGGCAGACGCAATTGTTCGCCAGATATGATATTCCTGATACCATTGTAAGTGAGAATGGAACTCAGTTTACTTCAGACGAGTTCAGAAAATTTTGTAAAATGTTCGTCATCGAACATGTGACCACTCCGCCGTATCATCCTAGGTCAACTGGACAAGCAGAGCATTTTTTTGACACTTTCAAGGGGAGTTTAAATCGCAGAAAGGGAGAAGTTAGGGGAGACTAATTCTAAAAAGGGGAGATGTTGTGGAAGGATTCCAATCGCCCCCATGTGATTAAAAGTGGGCTGACACATTGCTATAAAATAAAGAACTTTCAGCAGAGGAAGCAATTCTCTGTGAGCCGTTGGCAGAGAGCGTTTAACCTCGCGTAACAGTAATAATAGTGCGTCGTGTAAATACTTCTTTTCCCTGCTTCATTGAATTATTTATCCAACTGCAGGATACAATATATATGTGTGTGTGTGTGTGTGTGTGTGTATGTATGTATGTTGTATGCATATGTATGTTCGTATGTGCATATGTGTGTGTGTATGTGTGCATGCATATATGTATTCATGGTCAAATTTTTTTAGTGAAAGGAGACACTTAATTCATCGTATGTACAGTTTAAGATGGATTATGTTTCATGCATTTTAAATTCTGCTGTACAGTGATCTTCAAGCAAGAACTACTTTCTTTCGATAGTTGGACTGATTCTGAATGCTTTGGAACAGGCTGGGGTTTTTTTCCCGTAGCTATCGTTTTTATTCGTTGGTTTCATATAGCGTTTCATTAGTGTGTAGTTTGTGGTTATTGTTATTTATTGGCTAATATGTTGGTTGTTCCATTTTTATTGGGTGTTTCCCTTGTTACTTATTGTTTATGTATAACCTGTTTATGAATACCATTACCCACTGGCTAATATAGTGAATATTTTGACTTTTCGTTTTTATTATGTGATCGTACCCATTTTTCTAAGCTTTATTTATCCCTTTACCATTATGTCATTTTCATGTTTTACTCGTACTAAAGATGACATGTCTGCTTCATAAACCTTTGTGTGCAACTGGATTTGTTAAAGACCCTTTCGGTGTATACATAGGTTGTTCTAGATTCATTATTCTACCTGTTGATTATGTCATTCTTTATCCTGTCCTCTTCAAGTAATTCTATCTAAAATTTTCAGATTGTGATTTTGTATCCAAAAGCATTAAAGATGTCTTTCGTTGGTTGTTCGATTTTGCTCTTTGATAGGTTTTCTGAAATTGTTTACCTGTGCACTGTTTCTCGTTGGTCAATATAGCAGTTATTCTTTCTCTGTTTGTTTATTGTGTAATTTCATTCTGTCTTTCCGCCTAGTTGCAATTTTATATCTGAGGTCGCTTAATATGTTTATGGCCTGTTTCGTAGCGTACAAAGAATTTTATTTTAAAGTACTGGTGACAGCTAGTTTTGGCTATGGCATGTGGATTGCTATAGCTGTCGTTGCTTATGGATTGGACAGTGTGTCTTTTGTTTCTTATGCAGCTGAAACTAACTTTGTTTTGTTTCTGTTAAAGAGCTTGCGGCATAAAATGTTGGTTGGTAGTTAAAGTTAGAAAGATTTTTTTCTTGTCACTACGTTCAGATTAAACTGTGGGGTAAACCAGCTGATATATCCATACAAACGAGCCACAAACCAAACTGCTTATTTGATTTGTGACTCGTTTGCATGGATACATACATACATACATACATACATACATACATACATACATACATACATACACACATACATACACACATATATATATACACACATACATATAGTCAGACAGACATACTTATACATACATACATACATACATACATACATACATACATACATACATACAAATATGCATGCACACATGCATACATAACACGGAGCAATGCCGTCGGTGACCAGGTGGCAGTTTCGAGCGACGATAATGTTGGCACCATTTTACAAACAATAAATGTTTAAGTGAAGTTAACAGTCTTTGTGTGTTTCTGAATGACTAACATGTGTCTTCCACACAGCCACTATTTTAGCTTCAACACACGGTCTCAGATGAGACGTAATGTATGTGTGTATGTGTGCGTGTGTATGTGAGTGTGTGTATGTGTGCGTGTGTGTATGTATATGTATATATATGTATGTATGCTTATATATATATATATATATATATATATATATATACACACACACTCACGTGTATACACACACACACACACACACACACACACACATACATATAT
>NC_069001.1:20291567-20294201 GCF_001194135.2 Octopus bimaculoides | reverse complement strand
TATATATATATATATATATATATATATATATATATCAGAGAAAGTTAAAGACCAAAGTGTGGGCCTTGAAGAGAATGCCTTCATTGGTTAAAATTATGACAAACTTTTTCCATCCATGAAGATTAGTGAAAAGAGGTAGTTGTTTAAACTTGTTCATTGTATTTCATTACACATCACAGCAACTACTAAACACTTTATATTGTTTGATAGGCGATTCCCTATTGCATTTCCATTATGAAAAATACATTAGCTATCGATGATCAATTGACCTAACAACAAACAAATTAGCGTTTATACAAAGGTGAATTACCGATTTTGTAAAGATCTTAACTGTAGCAATTATGTAATAGAGATAAGCCATGTGGACAAAAGCATGTGGATAACCTCTACAGAGATGTCCAGCGAGAGAGAAATGGTCAGGTAAATCTCATTTTTTCCTGCCCACGATGAAATAAATAAATCATGAAATAAATGTCCAGTGTTCTCGATTACACATTGCAGAACAGTTGAGAGAGTTTTACTGTTTGATAAATGCATTATGTTAAATGCATTATTTAATCCATCAATAACTGAGATAGCTATTGATACGAGACAGAGCCAGTGATACGAGACAAAGATATAGCGTTATTAAAGTCATGTGTAGTCACAACATAAATATCTATGGACAGACAAAGCATCGGAAACAGCCAGTCCCTCATTTTCTTTTCACGGAGAAATTAGTAAAATCATATTTTTTATACCGGTACAGTGTATTCGAGTAGCGTTCCGGACAAAAGTCCCCTAGGACAAAATCCCCACGGTTATTTTTTTCGTTTTTAGAATTTTTAGTTGAATGTATCGACCCCAGAATTTTTTTTACTTGTTGCAGTTATTAGACTGCGGCCAACCATTCTGGGGCACCACCTTGAAGAATTTTTAGATGACTGTATGGAACCCCAAATTTTTTTCAAGCTTGATCAAAACCACTTCTGTGATAAAATTCATTTTTGTTTTTCTTTTTACTTGTTGCAATCATTAGACTACGGCCATGCTGGGATACCACCTTGGGGGATTTTTAGTCGATTGTTCGGCCCCAGAACTTTTTAGATGATTTTCAACCGGCGCATGAAGTTAAGCCTAGAAGGTCTCTCCACATACTAGAAATAACAGCCAAATCTCTTGAAATTTTTTATACACCTCCACCGCTTATATTTTTTGGTTATTCTTCGTTTTTTTTTTATTTTCTAAAAATCTTTTTACTTGTTTCAGTCACTGGACTGCGGCCATGCTGGGGCACCGCCTTGAAGAATTTTTAGTCGAATATATCGATCCCAGAATCTTTTTTAGGTGATTTTCAACCAGCACATAAAGCTAAGCCTAGAAGGTCTCTCCCAAATGTTGCAATTTTTTTTTATAATTTTACGTAAACAAAAACGGAAATCGCAGTTGTAAAAAAAACATTATTTTCCAAAATTCCAATTTTTAAGTAAATAAAAAATATTTCTATCGAAAAACGGTGTCAAAACATCTATGTCCCTCACAATGGTGTTTTCCGTGTGTTTCAATTATTTTTCTTATTTTTAAAATAATTTTAAAGTTTGAAAATGAAAATAAATCAACTTTAACATCAATAATAGAATAACAGAATACAAGACTCTTTACTACTCAATGTACATATTGTCTGAATTCTAACAAAAGGGAAAGCATTTACTTCAAGAAATGTGTAGAAACATAAAAACAATAAGAAGTACGCTTGAATGACTATATATACACACATAAAATGAAAGTAAATATTACACATGTCTCTGACATGTTTTTTTTTTCACAAAAACCAAAATTTGTCATTTTTATGGAGAAACACCCATCTCCCTATTTAGGCAAACTATAAGGAGTACGTTTGAATGACTAGCCTTCTGTTAGACCTTCAACGTCCGGAGAAAGTTCAAAAGGTCAGCTTATTCTCATTAACCTGTAAGTACTGAGAGAAGAAAGCAAAAGACTTTAAATATATTTTTTTAAATGCTGATTTTTCTGCGATTAAAAATTCTTCAAGCTGGCGCCCCAGCATGGCCGTAGTCCAATAACTGAAACAAGTAAAACAGATTTTGAGAAAATAAAAAAAAAACGAGTGGTTATAAAAAACATTTAAGAAATTTGGTTGTTATTTCTAGCATGTGGAGATACCTTCTAGGCTTAACTACATGCACTGGTTGAAAATCATTTTTAAAATCCTGGGGTCGTTACATTTGACTAAATATTCTTCAAGGTGGTACCCCAGCATGTCCGCAGTCTAAGTAAAAATAATTTAAAAAATTCTAACGGCGATACATTCGACTAAAAGTTCTTCAAGGTGATGCCTCAGCATGGCCGCAGTCTAATAACTGTAACAAGTAAAAAGGAAAAAATTCTGGAGTCGATACGTTCAACTAAAAATTCTTCAAGGTGGTGCCCCAGCATGACCCAATCTAATGACTAAAACAAATTAAAGGGGAAAAAAACGGAAAAAAAAAACAAGCGAAAAATATATCCGTGAAGCTTTCATACTTTAACTATAGGGCTTTTGTCCGAGGGGCTTTTATCGGTGGGGCTTTTGTCTTAAGGGACTTTTGTCCTACACTCATTCGATTATGTAGATATCACAGCGACATCCCAAAT
>NC_069001.1:20283171-20290213 GCF_001194135.2 Octopus bimaculoides | reverse complement strand
TATATATATATATATATATATGCTAGCAGGCCTCCCGGTCTGTACGGTGTTGAAATATATTCTTAAGGCATATATTTGCATCTATCATATTGCCCATTTTCATTCAATAAAAGTTGTGAAAAGGTATTTAAATATTGCATAACATAATTTTAAAGATTTATTTAGAATATCCAAATACAGAGAGTAATATAGATAATAATAGAGAAATGTATTGTACGAACATTATAAATCATTTACACAACTTCAGTATATACAATCTTTAAACTTTTTTCTTTGGATCGTATATGAAGTATTTCTGTGAGCTTCCTATTCTGAAACAACCTACATACAATTGACCATGTGAGAAACAGCCCCATTCTAAATGGGACCGACATTCTGCAGTGCTTAACCTCGAGACTTGTTAATGGCCATTGCGTAACTGACTCTCACTGGGAATTGCAATCGTTTGAAATGAAAGGGGACATCTGTTGGTATCAGCGGTATTCTAGGTATAAATACAATGTCTCCCTTACTACATCCAGTGAGGATTTTTGCTTTGATAATGTGAGGCTGTAGTCCAGTTACAACCATACGTGTACCATTGCACAGTCTTGGCTGATCCAGGTTTCTGAGAAGCATGATGACTGCGCCCTTCTTCAATTCAAGGTTGTGTGGCGGCATGCCGGACGGTTCCAGACTGTTGAGGAATTCAACAGGATAAGGAACAGCATCGTCCTCGACGACAACTTTGTCGATTGATTTATTGATGTGGCTACCTCCAGAGTTCATTTGTAAGAGATCTTTGTTAATGGCATTTGCTGTAATGTTTTGGGGGACTAGGATTGCTCGTTCACACAACCACTCCTCGTTGAGATGGTGAGGCTCGCTAGTATATATATATATATATACACATACAATTATATATGTGTGTGTGTGTGTGTGTGTGTCTGTCTGTCGTCTGTCTCTTTCCCTCTGTCTCAAGTGGTAGCGGTAGTGAGAGAGAGACGCATATACAACCAGAGAGAGAGGGGAGGAGATAATGAGAGAGATAGAGATATAGAGAGAAAGCAGAGGTCCAGCGGCGACTTCAAAGGAATAAATGAAATGTATAAACTTAGAGAAAGTTGGAGGTGAATTGAGTGATAGGTGGAGTATTTTTTCTCTTTGTAAAAAGCATTATGGTGAAATAGACAGCACGTGGATTGTTAGAAATAGGAACTAGTACACCACCATCTCGTCCCCGCCCCATTCCGTTTTCGGAAAATAAATGCACGAGAAACCTGAAATATTATCAATTCTATTTAGTGTTTTCAGTGGTCCACTGACAAACAAACTTTGCTTTTTATAAGGATACATATGTAGTTAAATAAAATTCGGGTAAAAAAAAAAACTTGTATACTATGTAGAGCTAGTTCATAGTTATTGACTACCTGGTGTCATCATACAATGGAAATGCTCTTGTTACTGGATATACATCAAGATTTCCATAGTATCCGTAAAGTTTACATATATAGATAAATGATAGAAAATGGAATGAACTGACATAGAATACAAGTTCCTTTATCCGAAGAATGCGTTGGAAAGCGTTGTTCTTCGAAAAGAAAGGTTCGAAAATACACATGAGCAGGAATTTAAATCCTTGAGAAACCCACCACCCAATCGACACGTGACACCCTTTGAGGAGGAACTAGATAAAATAACTGAGAAAAATCCTGGAATTTAAAAGAGCGTCGGTCATATTGGTACCTGCAGATAAAACTGGTATTTTGTATATTTAATACCACACTCTATAAAAAAAAAAATAATCAGGAAAGAACTTTGTAGTAAGTATAGACATGTACCAAAAGATGCATTGACCAGTATAAATAGTAAGGGCTTTGAAATGGTTACTGGACTAAGAATAGCAAATAGAACCGAGCTTATATGCCTCCAACAAAAAAAAAACGAGAATTAACTTAAAGGACCACATGATTAATTTTGATAGACTAATATGCCCCTCTCAGTCGGATATAGGTAGGATTAGTAAAAATATTATTGACAGAATACTACCGAATTTTAAATCCAAGATTAAACTCACATTATGGTTAGGTACATAAGAGGTTATTGGATGGATCAAAAGATTAGAGAATAAAAATAGTAGCAAATTTATACAACTTGACGTATCAAACTATTATTCTACTATTAATCCAGTTCTACTTAATAAGGTTCTAATTTTGCTATGCGCAATTCTGATTTAACTGGGTCGGATACAGATATAATACTAGCTGCACCTAGCACTCTGATAGATTTCAATAATAAACTGTGGGCGAGATGTCATAGGGTTGACTGTTTCGACATAGCAATGGAATCCAACGACTCAGCGCAAGTCACTGATCTCCTCGGAATATACATCCTATTCTAGATGGAGTTCTGGTTTCTTAAAATGGCGGTGGCGGGACGGTCAGTATAGGAATGATGCTCTCTTCATATTAGATAAGTGTAGTAAAGTACAGATGGAGAGATGTAAGAATTTAAATAGTCATTTCTTACGACTGCTTAAATTCTTCAAAAATTTCGAACTATTTGTTATTAGAGAAAATAATTACTGTAAGGTAGATATTTTTTATGTAACATTTAGTCTGGATACCAGATTACTTGTATCATACCATTAACAAGGTAATTTAATAAAAAATCCAATCATCCTCCCCACTCTCTGTCATAAAAGGGATTGTAAATAATAAATATAATCGAATATCTAAGACTTTTGGCAAATGAAATGATATCTAACTTGTATGCACATAATTAGAATCTAACATAAGCTAGGGCCGGATATACTGAGCAAATCAAATACGTATCTAATAATAATCTTATAGCAACAAGAATAATAATACTGGACCATACTTTAGAAGAAATTATAAACACGAAATAGATGTAGGTAGTCGTCTTAAATCAAGAAAGCGACAAAACTGTACAATAAATAAAAGTAAAGAGAAATATAGGGCTAATCTAAATATTATAAGTCTAACTCGAATTCCTAAGATAGTGACACTACCACAGATTATACTAACCATAGTAAAACGAACAACAAGTATTAAAAATGCAATGTTTCGTGGTATAGTCCAATTTTCTGATCCCATCAATCATCCAAGACTGCTAGGGATTTCTTTACATTGGATCAGCACTTTCCGAAATCTAAAAAGTACCACAAGATCTTTGATAGACATACGGTAAAATTATCATATGCAACATCTACTAACTTAAAATATCTCATTCGTAAACTCAATAATAAGAAGCTAAACCAGGAGATTATCAACACCATTAGTGGGCGGGAGGGGGAGCTGGGGGTAAAGACTGAAATAATACTTCAAATAATGATTACAATAATAAAGAAGAAAGAAATCAAGTCCGTCCAAATAATTCTGATAAAAATAGAATATAACAAAAATAATGAGTTATAATGGAAATGATGAAAATCTCAATAATAGTAGTACTAGAAACAACAACAAGTATAGTAGTGAAGGGCAGGTGCATTTGTAAGTATTGTAAGTATTGGTACGGCCACTGATTGCTTCAAACATCAATAACGAAATTACATTGCATCGTTTAAAAACATTAACTAGTGACACTGCACATCACTGGCTGAACTGGTTCGGAAACTTAAGAAATGAAAAGTGCAATGCAATATCATATGGACGGTAATAAAAAATGCATATCCGTTCCATACATTTTCCAAGTCTTGCAATCTCTGTTCTGAGGAGGCGCTATATGCACTTTTATTTAAAAAAAACAAAAAAACTTGTGAATAGACACTCCGAAAGAATTATTAGATTTAATACAGGTTCAAACGCTCGCTTTCGCAGTTTTCTAAGAACAATTAATATCTAAAACTCTATTGATACAATCTGTTTATTTTACTTTAATTTTTCTTTATTATATTGTATATATTTATCTATGGCTTTAAAAATACTTAAATGTATGTAAGAAGCATATACGTGTGTGTATATATATACAGGGTGCGATGGGTAAATTGTCACCATTTTATATTTTTAATTTCGTGAACGCGCATTGTTTGTTTTTGATTTTGTCGACTACATATTATAGTAAGGTCAGTTAGGCACCATCTGTGAAGAAAACAGCACCATGACACAATTCACTCTGCCAGAAATTTGGAAACGACATGCGTTGCTGCTTTGCATTCGCGCCAATACGAACATTTCAGAGTGTTTGGGTGTCAATCTGGGGACAGTGCAATCTGAGGACATGTACCGAGAGTGATAAAAATCAAACATCCAGTCAACATAATGATGTTTGGAGTGATCACTAGAGATGGCGATGTTATCCCTCCATTCATCTTCCCACACGGCCTCAAACACAACACGGACGCTTACATCAACTGTTTGGAGAAGGTAGTGCTGCCTTGTGTGAAGAGGGTGGCTGTTGGAAGGCCTGTGTCTGGTAACAGGACTCTGCACCATGTCACACAAGCAGGAGAATCCAGTCATGCCTATCAGACAATTTCTGCGAACACATCACCCCATACATCTGGCTATCTAACTCCCGACACTGTGGCCCCCTTGATTATTATGTATGGGGTGCAGTTGAGCGAGAGACTAACAAAAGTCCTTGTAACACCAAAGATGAACTGAAGGCAAGGATTGTGGCAGCATTCACCAACTTAAACAAGGAGACTGTCTAGAAGAGTTGCAGGAGATTCCAAAGTCGTTTGGAGGCCATGGTTGAAGCCAATAGCGATTTTATCGAATAAATTTACTCTTTAATATTTCAAGATATTTTTATGTAATTTTGGTAAATATATCTGTTAAAATGAGATGTCAGTGTTATTTTCATTTTTGCATAATTTAGATGACAATATATTCACTGCACACCATATATATATATATATATATATATATATATACATACACTTTATTTATTCACATAAACACATACACACACACACATATATATATTACACCAGAGTAAGCATATAAATGCGAAACAAGGTGGAAAAATAGTACTCAAATACCAGAGGTAGAGTAATAGATGCTTCATTAATAAAGCTGCAAAGACATTCACAAAAACTGTTTCACGTTCCCGTTCGTCGGACAGTTTTGGTTTAGAATGGAACAAAAAGAAGGTTATATGCATAAATAAACAATTATCTTGATAGATACACATTTGAAAATGGTTTTGTTTCATTGGTCCTTTGAACGGTCTTTTCAGTAACCAGTCATATGAAATTACAATTACGGTTTAAACTCATATTATTATAAAAATCGAAGATGACCTTAAATCAAAAATTAGCTTTAGTAGAAGGAAAAAAGACCTGTATACGTAGGGTAAATAATTAATGGTGAAAGATGATAAATTTAGAAAAACATTTACAAAGAACTAACATCATAAAATACATATACAATTAGTAGTACATACACATACCAATAAAACTATATATACATATATACACTAAATATACAAGCGTTGGTACATGGCTACATACCTATATAAACAAATACAGGCAAAGGATCTTTTTTAAAACGGGGGCCACATTTTTCATTAATGTTTTACGTAGTGTTTTTGGTACCGAAAGACTTTCAAACTTCGTATACTTATCTATTTTGTGTTATAGAACAGAAAAATATTTTTGTATTCGAATTTATTTCATGTAAAAAGTTGTCTTATTTCGATAATTTCAACCAATCACTGACAAGTATTCAGTTGTTTATATTTACTCCTTTGGCTGATTAATCCATAGCTTCGTTTTATTTGCTTTTTTCATTTTAAATTTGCTTTTTTCATTTTCTTTTTTTTTTGTTCGTTTTATTTGCTTTTTTCTTTTTAAATTTGCTGTTTTACCCTAACCCTAACCCTATCACCGATAGAATTGTTTCAGAATCGTTTGTAGTCGGCACTTAATGTATATCGGTTGAATGGACGTCAGTGATTGGTTGAAATTACAGAAATACGACAACTTTAACATGGAATAACTTAGGGATTTCTTTTTTTTTTTAAGAAGACTAAGAGAAAAAGATGTTTTATATGACACATTCTACCAGTGTTCCAAGTTTCAAAGTGTTTCGTTAATGAAAAATGTGGCCCCCGTTTTAAAAAAGATCCCAGGCAAAACATAAATATATACAAATGCAAATATAGGTATCCAGATACATACATATACGCACATAATATTTCTCCGTGTATATTTCAAATATACAACTTACCTGTTACAAGCTAGATAAAGAAACCGAAAAGAAAATCAGAAAATCATAAGTGGTGTGAGAAAGAAAAAGAGGTAAGGAAAAAAAAGAAGTGCAAGAAATAAAAAAGAAAGAGAAAAATAAATAGAGAGAAAGTGTAAGATGATTTGGAAGTTGGCGTTCCTAAAAAGTATCAAAAAATGTTAGATACTTCGATCAGCTTGCAAACGAACACATAAAACGACATGCATATCTACAGGGGTTAGACAAAATAATGGAAACACCTTAAAATTTCAAATTTATTTTAATATGGGGTAGGACCACCTTTGGCAGTAATTACAGCTTGAATTCTATGAAGTGTGGACTCGTACAAAGTTTGAATTGTTTCCAAAGGAATTTTTATCCATTCTTCAGCTAAAACAGTCTCCAGTTCTTGTAGTGGGATATCGACTCCTTACTTGTTTTTCTTAAATGCACCATAAATATTCAATAATATTGAGATCTGAGGACCGTGGTGGTCAGATAAGATGTTCAACTTCACTAGAATGTTCATTGTGCCATTCAGTAACAACTTTAGCTGTGTGAATTGGTGCATTATCATCCTGAAAGATTGCGTTTCCCTCCAGAAACAGTTCTGCAACCATAGGATGAATTTGATCAGATAAAATGCTTAAATAGTCTTGACTATTAATTCTGCCATGAAGGGAAACCATTGGGCCGGCGGATTTCCAAGATATAGCCCCCCAGATCATCACAGATCCTCCTCCATATTTAACAGTTGGAAGAAGGCAGTCTGGGTCAAATGCTTCTTTTGGCTGTCTCCACAGGTAAACTCGGCCGGTGATCGGAAATAAGGTAAAGGATGACTCATCCGATAACATTCTTCCACTCAA
>NC_069001.1:20279199-20282084 GCF_001194135.2 Octopus bimaculoides | reverse complement strand
ATATATATATATATATATACATATATATATATGTATATCTACAGACATATCTTCACATCAAGATAAATATATGCACCATAACGTATATACACATACAAATATATTTAAAAACTGTCTGGTATATAGAATATTAAAAGGAGAAAATTGTACCATAAATTAAGATGCAGAATTATACAGGGATGACGGTCTTACAGTCACCCGGAATTTAAACAGTCATGAGTTAGATAAACTTAGGAAGAATCTGATTACTTTCTTCCAAAGAATGGGCTTACGGATTACGGTAGAAAGTAACCTTCATAATGTAGACTTTTTAGATATTAACTTACATGTGCAATTAGATAAATTTAAACCCAACCGTAAGCCCAATGAAAAGCTATGTTATATTAACAGAATCAAATCATCCACCCAGAACTCTTAAGAACCTTGTTAGTAATATAGTAATTTAGATATGCATATCGTTTTCTCCCTCTCTCTCCCTCTCTCTCTCTATCTCCCCCCCTCTCTCTCTCTCTCTCTCTCTCTCTCTCTCTCTCTATTTTTCTTTTCATTATTTTTTCCACCACTTAATTTTTCTTTTCCTCTTTTTCTTTCTCCCACCACTTATGATTTTCTGATTTTCTTTTCGTTTTCTTTCTCTAGCTTGTTCGTATATGCATGCACGTAGATACATATAAATGCATTTGTATATATTTATGTTTTACTTGTATTCGTTTGTATATGTAGCCATGTACCAACGCTTGTATGTCTAGTGTATATATGCATATACAGGTTTTTTTTTTATATGTGTATGTATTACTAAATGTATATGTATTTTATGAGTTTTGTTCTTTGTAAATGCTTTTATTTCAAAAGGATATATCTTTTAATTTATTTAAATTTATTATTTTTTTACCATTTATTATTTACCCTGCGTATACGGGACTTTTTTTCCTTCTACTAAAGCTATTTTTTGATTTAAGGTCATCTTAGATTTTTATATGATTTTAAACTGTAATTGTAATTTCTTATAACCGGTTATTGAAAAGACCGTTAGTTGAAAAGATCAATGAAACAAAACCATTTTCAAATGTGTATCTATCAAAGTAATTGGATATTTATGCATATAACCTTCTTTTTGTTCCATTCTAAACAAAACTATCCGACGAACGGGAACGGGAAACTCTGAGTAACAGTTTTTGTGATGTCTTTGCAGTTTTATTAATAAAATTCAGCATATTTTTTCACGTCTGGCCGTTTGGCCTTTTTTGTTTGTTTTCACTGTTTCGTTTTCATGTCTTGTTTTCTGTCCGCCACTACATTCCTCCATGGTACAAATTTAATTTGTGGTCTGTGGGAAGAGCCATTCTAACGATGCGTCCTGCCCTAACTCTTCGAAACGCTTAGTTTTAGAATGGTGGCAGCTGATGAAGGAAATGTTCTCTATGTGGCCTGTGTGTTTTCTGTACTCTGTTTATCATTTTGTCCACGTTTTTTTTTTGCAACGTCTTGTACCCAGATATGCATATACTCATTTATTATTTGTATTATATATATATATATATATATATATATATATATAGGATGCAGTGAATAAATTGTTGTCTAAATTACGCAAAAATGAAAATAACACAACTCATTTTAATATATATTTACCAAAATTACATTAAAATATCTTAGAATACTAGAAAGTACATTTAGTCAATAAAATCGCCATTGGCTTCAACCATGAGCTCCAAACAACTTTGGAATCTCCTGCAACTCTTCTAGAAGTCTCTTTGTTTAAGTTGGCGAATGCTGCCACAATCCTTGCCTTCAGTTCATCTTTGGTGTTACAAGGAGTTTTGTTGGTTCCTCGCTTAACTGTGCCCCACATATAATAATCAAGGGGGTTGCAGTCTGGGGAGTTAGCTAGCTAGATGTTAGGGGTGATGTGGTTGCAGAAATTGTCTGACAGCTTTGACTGGGTTCTCCTGCTTGTGTGGCATGGTGCAAACTCTTGTTGCCAGACACAGGGTCTTCCAACAGCCACTCTCTTCTCCCAGGGCAGCACTACCTCCTCAAGGCACTTGATCTAGGTCTCCCTGTTGTGCCTGAGGTTGTGTGGAAAGATCAATGAAGGCATAACGTCGCTATTACTAGTGATCACTCCAAACACCATGATGTTGACTGGATGTTTGGTTTTTGTTACTCTCGGTACATGTTTTGAGGACACGGCAAGCCAACGGTTGTTCTGTGTGTTCACCATCCGATCCTAGCAGAAATTTTTCTCGTCTGAGAAAGTCCAAAGCATGTTTGGTTAGAGGCGATGCTTGAGTTTATTTGAAAGCTTCGTAGCGCTGTCTTTCCTCTTGTCCTTGATGGCTTGGGATAAAAATTGTCCCTTTCTCATCTTGTATAAGGAATAGCGAATGTCTTTATGCACTACCTGCCTGATACGAAGCTCAGACACTCCCATGTCCCTGGCGATGGACCTGATTGGCTTGGAGAAAACGTTGTCAATCATGGCCTGGATCTCACCAACAAATTCAGAAGTTCTTTTCTTATCAGAACGATCAGAGTGAGCTGCTGTACTTTCGTAGACTCATCCGTTAGACTTATCCAACTCTTTCCAAATCCTCTGTACTGTCCTCAGTTTGACACCAAACACTCTGAAATGTTCGTATTAGAGCTTCGGCGCGAATGCGAAGCAGTTCAACATGTCGTTTCCAAATTTATGGTAGAGTGAATTGCGTCATGGTGCTGTTTTCCTCACAGACAGTGCCCAACCGACCCTACTATACTGTGTAGTCGACAAAATCAAAAACAAACAATGCGCATGCGCGAAATTAAAATATAAAATGGCGACAATTTACCCATCGCACTCTGTATGTGTGTGTGTGTGTGTATGGCATATATTTGTATAATAA
>NC_069001.1:20275729-20279189 GCF_001194135.2 Octopus bimaculoides | reverse complement strand
ATATATATATATATATACGAAGTTTGATCAATAAGTATCTTGACTGATGTTATAACAACAAAACTGCAACACGTAACAATTTGGCATTTAATCTCCTTCAAAGAAGTCCCTTTGGAAGCCACACACTTAATCCAGCGTTGCTTCTATTGATGGAAGCATTCCTAGAACTCGTTTTCTGAGATAATCAGTAGCTGCCTCATCGCATTCATTTTCATTTCCTCGACGTATTGAAATCTTCTTCCTTTCAAGCGGGATTTGAGTTTTGGAAAGAGGAAAATGTCGCAAGGGGTGACATCTGGGGAATACGGTGGCTGTTAAACCTAGGGAATGCTGTGCTTAGCCAAAAACTGCTGTACAGCTGAAAGCAGTTTTTGCATACCTAAATCTTCAGTGATTGATATGATTCTTCTGAGTGTCCTCTACACTATTTTATAAAGAAGCCTCTGCAAGAATATATAATGTAAGAGGATGAGTTTGATATGATGGTATCAACTCAACAGTTTCTAACTTTTCTTTTCCATGATAATCCTGTTAATATTTATTTTAAAAAGAACATTTCCGGCAGTCTTATTTTGAATAAAGAATACATATTTTGATCGTTAACTTTGTTTTATTTCCTTCATTTCAATCTTCTTGAAATAAATATTATGGAAAAAATTTTACGCCCTGAACACGTCGACGCCATACCAAGTATCAGAGGGTCTGACAAGGCATGGGTACACTGGAAGAAAACTTTCTCAAGCTTCCTTACTTCGGTAAGTGCAAATCATGATGTTGCTAACAAACTTGATATCCTTATTAATTTTGTGTCGCTAACAGTATTCGAATTCATTTCTGATTGCACTGAATATGACACGGCAATCGCAAATCTTAAGAAATTATATATTGCACCAAGGAATGAGATATATGCTCGATACTGCTTGGCTACTAGACGTCAACAGCTAGGGGAAAGCGTTGATGAATATCTTAGTGCTTTGCGGTTGCTTGCCAAGGACTGTACCTTCAATGACATAACTGGAGTAATTTATCAACAAGAAATGATTAGAGATGCTTTTATCAATGGACTTATATCTCATCCCATTCAACAGCGTCTCTTAGAAAATACATTAACACTTGATGCAGCATTTACCCAGACACGGACTCTAGAGGTCGCTCAGAAAACCTCAGATGCATCAATTCATCAGCTTTAAGTGCAGTTAATAATGAGTCGCAACTAAATCCTGGATTCACTAAAAAGAAAGAAGTGTTTTTTCTGCGGTGGCAATAGACATAATCGGACACACTGCTCCACTCGAGAAGCTATTTGTAATAAATTATGCGAAATCAGGACATTTCGCTAAGGTATGTGGGTCCCCTTCTGCTAAAAGTTTAAATACTCCTGCAACTCTGTCCGAATCGTTAACATGTTCTTCGGGTGGCAAATCAATACATCCTACTCTAGCTGCAACAGCCTTCGGAAAACAATAATCCATGTAAAAATTAATTCTGTGGTTGCTGACACATTAGTTCATACTCTGATAGCTTCATTTCTAAACGACTTGCTAACCAGTTACGACTGAAAGTAACCCCAGCTTCATCTACAGTATCCATGGCAGAGCCCTCACTGAAAGTAACTGTCAGTGGACCTGTCATGGTCAATTTATGTCTTCAGGACTGTACTCACAGTGTCACACTATCTGTCTAGGAGAATCAATGTTGGTCAGGATATACTTTCTCAACATAAAAGCCTCAATGTTGAGTTTGGTGGTTCTCAATTTATCTGCAGATTGTAAACCAATTGCTGTTAAATCTCGTTATTACAGTAAGCCAAACCGAGATTTTATCAAATTGGGAGTCCAACGCCTCCTGGCTGAAGGCATTATCGAGCTGAGTGCATCTCCTTGGCGTGTCCAGTTTGTTGTTACTGCTAAAGAACACCTTTAATTGTGCGCCTAAAATTAAAAAAATATCAGTGAACACCCCTAAAACACGAGCAGAGGCGGGTTGCTTGTACAGGGAGTGCAATGACTGCCCAGTGGTAGTGAGGGAGGGGCAATGCAAGGCCGAGGGGCTCGTATATGAGGCTGTGGTGATATCTGGCTCTAACACCCGAATAATAGTAGCAGCAGCTCATTCAACACCATCGGTAGAGGCGGCAGCGGCAGAAACACTAATACCGACAACTACGACCACCATATCAACAACAGCACTACAGCCATAGATGACGGCCACGCCAGCAGTTGCAGAACTACCGACCCTCGCTCAAAAATAACAACACCGACCGCAGCTCCAACACCACAAGAAACAGCAGCAGCAACACCAACACTGCGCCTGGGGATGATTACTACGCCAGCAAGAGCAACAGCGGAATCACCAGACCCACGCCCTGTAATAACAGCACCGACGGCAACGTAATGGTCTGCAACTCTTCAATGTGATCGTCATAGCAATATAAATTGCAGAACTATACACGAGACGTCCGCATGAGAGTGAACATGTATATAGTTCTATCAATTACATTTGGGGTTATATTTCAAAAGTCTTCGATCACATTGAAGAGTTGCGGACAATTACGTAAGTGGTAACAACGAAACCGGTCTGTGATTAATCTTTATATTTTGAATCTTTTCATTTGTCTTGCTCGCTTACGTTCTGGCGTTTGCTGAATTTTCTTGAGAACAATCTCTTCTTAATGGTCAGACCATAGGTGGTCTGCTTCTAGCATAATGGATGTCATCCCTCTTATATGTATGTAATATAATTTTTCTGAATCTTCAGATTTTTCAATATGCTAGGCCAAGGGTTTTCAAACTTTTTGACTTGCGGACCCCTTTATATTTAAGGCTTTACCCTTATAAATGCTTATGAATTTTTATACATAAATATTTGCTTAAAATAACATATATTTTTACATTTATTTATTTAACAGTATTTAACAAATAGGTTTATTGTCAATTAAAAGATTTCGATTAAAAAACATATATAAAATCAAATTGCCCATAAAAAGTATTTGTTGTCCACAGACCTCCTGTCTTGTCCTTGCGGACCCACTGTGGTCCGCGGACCACAGTTTGAAAACCCCTGTGCTAGGCCACTGGATTTAAATTGATATTAATTAAATTGATACTCAATTTTTCACCCTTATTATTTAAATTTATATATATATATATATATATGGAAAAGAAAAGTCAAGGTAGAAAATGCTAAAATAATTTTATAAAAACATTTCAGTACCGGTTTCAGTCATTGAGACTTTTTCAACTGTAAGTATGGAAAACAATTAAAAGTATGGAAAAATTAAAAGAAAAGTTTTTTAAAAGAATATTTGCATAGTATTCAAATACAAGGGGCATTTTCCTTGTTTCTGCCTGTCTCTGTCTCTCTTGTTTACTCTTGTGGGTTCAAGGTCGTTGTGAATTCTTGGCAGGGAAGAGGAAGATATATTTGAATAGTATATGTATGTAAATAAGGAACAGCTTTT
>NC_069001.1:20269755-20275719 GCF_001194135.2 Octopus bimaculoides | reverse complement strand
TATATATATATATAAATATATATGTGTGTGTGTGTATATATATATATATATATATATATCTTAGATTTCTATGTATAATTATTGGAACTCTTCGATACACAACTATCTACCTCAGTACTTATCTTGGAGAGCCGGGTTTCACAAAAGCAGAAAAACACATCTAATTAGGAGATTACAGCTACAAGCCGTCAATAGTATTGTCAAAATACACAAACCATTCCAGAAATTTAACATTTAATAAGTGCATAAACATATGCATAGATCTGAAAATATATCCTTATGTAATATACACATACAAATCGACATATGATATGACATTCATGCCTTCACCTGCGCATGCTTTTGCACATATGTATATGCAGGTATGCTAATGTGTGTGTGTGTGTGTGTGTGTGTGCATTCATACATGACTACCCCGTCGATATTAGAAACCTGTTCTTTCTCTATTGGTATGAAATTTGAAAAATATAACAAGAAAGAAACACACACACACACACACAGAGGATGACCATAAAGTCCTATCAATAAAAGCAGTGTGCTTTCCTTTCCAGAACCTGAGATTGAATACAGAAGAGTTTGTCGTTATCATTTACATGTTTTATATGACTTAAATGAGGAACATTTTCTTGCATGGAGTCTAGCGTGTGCTAATTTCGCGTCCATCATAAAAACTTAATGGACAATATTCTCTTTAGTGATGAAACAATGTTCTTTGCGTGTAGAAAATTAGATTACCACAATTGTTTCATTGAGGAAGATCAACGACCAAAGGACACTGTCTAACATTGGGAAAGGGACTTGACTAAGATTATGATGGATTTCACAAAATCTAGGATTTGTGGGTCTTCTTTCTTTTATGACCCTAATACTAGGGTGAGATTAGGTACTAACCTGGTCCCACCCCCTTGTCTTCTTCTGTTGTCTTTTTAGGAATAAGAAATTACCAGGAGTGGATTCCCAGTCAATATCTATTGATTGCGTAGTATATCCTCTGACATGCTTTCTCTGTAATTCTCCCAAAGCGTTACAGGATCACTCAAGGCACATGTCATAAGCTTGATAATTGGCGTAGTTGAGTTGGCATTTTGGCGACAGAAGCCTCGTCGAGTGTTTGGTGCCTGTGAGCATCATGTTCAAGTAGTCCATGTTTGGCACAGGCCACCCTGAAGGTTGGACAGAGCTCTCCATTAAACATTCTTCTGCCTCATAGGCGATAACTGGAGTTTCATTTATACGTTTTACCCATTTATTTCCTGACCAGGTGTAATAGACAGGTACTTCAACAAAAAGCAGGGATCGGGCAAAATTGTGTTTTGCATAGGTCGAAGAAAGCTGTAAGAGTTGTTTGGAGGTGGGTGAAATTGCTGTTGAGCATTATCTTCTGTGAAATAGACACGCTCCCAGCTTTCAAGATGAACAGCTAGATTCACAACCGTTGGATACCATCTGTGAAGTGGGAAGCCAAATATACGCCAACTCGCCTCAATGTATCTTCCCAGTAGATAACGTCTTATTTCATCCGTTTGCTGTTCATGCGCATTGACTCCAAAAACTACCATATCAGACCCCTTGTTGATGTATTTGCAGATGTATTTTATGCTCTTTACAGAATTACATGATTCGACGTTGATGTGTGCCTCAAACATTTTCGATAGCAATTTGTTGTAGGGCACAATCCATCTGTTGTCAACTTCAACCTCTTGCTGGTGTCTTCAGTGTTGCAGTATAACCACCGTGTTCAGGTTTGCGCCGCCTGTAGAGTGGATAACCGTCATGTCCAGTTCGTGTTTCTTGAACGAATGGTGCACATATTGTTCTCCATGCAAAGAGATGAAGGGTTAAAGCTTCCACAGCGCACGTGAATTATGTGTTTCTCCACAATGTACGGTTGAGCGTCTTGCTCTGGATTTGGGAACTCTGCAGAAATAATGTCATCAATCGAATCTGGACGTATCCTCTCCTTGCACCATTATGAGGGTATGCGAATGAGGCAGACCCGTTTCTGCAATTCGATTGTGTACATCCAAGCATTGAAATCACCAAAGATTTTACCATCTTTGAGCAGCCACAAGTTTTTGCTGTTTCAAGTTGAAGACTCTTGCAATTATGTCATGGCTATCACTGATGTGTTGACCTTCGAAGAGGCAGTGTAGATTCTTGCCATTTAGGATTGAAGGTAAAGGTGATAAATAAACCAGACCGACCGAAAAGCAACCAGAAGGATGGACATATCGTTGAGAACAAATGATTTCATTGGAGGTCTGTTATCTCCATTTCAGACCCTGGTGGCTTAGAAGAAGTTAGAAGGGTCAAGTGGCAAAGACATTATTCTGCTTAGCGAAGGCATCTGGGAAATGTATTACTGCTGTCATTCACAGAAAAACTATTGTTTTACCGTGAGAAAAGCGCTGTTGAAGTGTTAAGTGAAATTTGGCAATCGAGGATCGAATCCACGCTATGCCTGCATGAAGCCACTACAAATACGTTGTGGAATAAAAAAAATTATCTACTGTCATGGAAAAAGTGTAACAGTAAAAATACAGAATTATTGGAGTAATGGGCATTCAAAAAAGTATGTTATGAATAAATTTATATTATTCAACACGAAAACTTTGGCTTCTAAGGTTTTTCCACGAAATGTAACCTCACTAAACATTTTGTCCTTAAAATGTAATTTTTTCCTGAAACACCACGTGCAATTTTTGAAGTTTCTTTTAATCTAGGTTTCCCGATTTTCCCCCGAGTATCTGTGTTAATTATCGAGATATACTGCCCATATCCAATTGTAACTTTACGTTAGTTTTTACATACACAAATTTCCTTTGAGGGTCGTTCGTATTTCTTGTCACCGATAACCTGTTTACGCGATTTTTTTTCTGTTGAACCGTTTTTCAGGTTTTGTTTTACAGTGTGATTTTTTATGGCCTATCTTACCACACTTGATGCATTTTATATTTTTAAACGAACAGTTACTTTTAAATGTAGACCACCACACCCATAACATGGATTCGGTTTTGACATTTTCTTTCTCTTTTTTCATATCCATTACCGGTCGACACGCATGAATATGAGAGCGGTCTTTTTCTTCAATGTTATCTGCGTCATGTCTTAGATTTATAATCCTCTGGCATTCTTTTCCTGCCTGTAGAGTTAATTTTTGGTCCTGTTCTAATTTTGTTAATATCCATCTTTGCTTACAGTAAGCCCTTGAACAAAAATTAGATATGTGAACATGTCCGGGGTTAATTCATTTGATTTTAATTTTTCACACCCTCTGTTAACAACTCCAGCATAGGCGACGATATCTTCATCACCATTTTTGACAAGCAAGTATTAAACAGGGAACTTCCTTCACTGAAAATTTTCGATATAAAATGAATTGTTTCATCGAAACAAGTCTCACCTGGTTTCTGCGGCAGAATATAGTTACTATATTTTTCGTATTCGGCAGAGGATAACTTTCTTAAAAGTAGTCGTACTTTTTTCTCGTCAGACCAATTTTTACATTCTCCTTTGAAGATTTCTTTGTATCTTCGAAAATATGCTGAGAAGATAATCCCTTCTGGATTATAACTGAATTCTTTAATTGAATTTGCTATGCTTCCTGGCGAGTACGAACCTAAAGTATTTTCAGACTTCTTTAACATTACTTCCAGCAACTGCTAGTTTTGTTGCTGTGGTTGCTGTTGTAGTTGCTGTTGTTGTTGTTGTAGTTGCTGTTGTTGTTGCTTCTGTTGCAACTGCACCGTGGAAGCCAATAAGTTCTCCATGTTAAACGATTTTTCTTTGGTTTCGTACCCCCACCCTCCAAAAATTTCTAAACGTCCAACACAAGCTTCGAACAACTCGTCGCACCTTTTATGTCCTGGTGTTGGATAAACGATTTAACCAAGCAGTGGGGAAGAAGTATTTACACGACACTCTACTATTACTGTTACACGAAGTTAAACGCTCGCTGCCAACGGCTCAGAGTGAACTGCTTCCTCTGAACTGCTGACAGTTCTTCGTTGCATAGCGATGTATCAGTCCACTTTTAGTCACATGGAGTTGGTCGGAATCCTTCCACAACAATATATATATATATATATATATATATACAGGCACACACACGCACACACACACACACACACTGGTGCAAAACGCTATCTTTAAGATAGCGTATATTTTACATTGTATCATATATTTGTGTAATATATATATATAAGTATACATATAGAATGCAGTAATTAAGAATAGAGCAGAAAAGTTTTCACATCTGATATGGAGTAGCTGATAGTATTCACGGTCATCATGTGCTAAACCCAGTTTCATTGCAGCCTCTTTGTAACTATGGCAAACTATAACATTAATAGTCTTTATATCTTCAAATGATGTAGCTCCAGGAATATGATATAGTAAAGCTCTCAGATAGTATTCCTTTAGTGAAACAAAGTAGATACCCCCAATGGTGTGGGTATTATTTTTTCTGAGGTGCCTTATTTTCTCACTATTATTCCTTGTGTAAAATTCAGGGAAATCAGTATAGTGTAATGTACGTGCAAATGAGTTAGCTGGTGATTCCCGGTTAACTCACATCCATTCAGTGAGAGTGGATCTGTCATGTGTGTGGATAACATGTTCAATATCATCATCGTCATTAAAGTAAATGTATTGCTGTTGGGGTAAATGAACTGTAAGCTGTTTGATTGCAAGATATGAACCATGTAATTTGAACCCTAAAATAATCCAGACTGCCTCTGATGAGGATACAGAGCGGCCATTGATATAATTTTCAATTTCATCTGTGTGTGTTTGTTGTGCATTGGCTTGTCCACTAATTCTGACTGTCACTCGATCATGACCTTTATGAATATATTTGTTAATATATTTAACTGATTCTACAGATGCACATATCTCTACATTACAATGACTTCCATATTAGACTAAAAAGAAGGGGGAATATGGTACTACTGAACGATTATCTAATTCAATATTAGACTTTGTAAATGTAAAACCATTATTTCGCCGTCTCAAGTTCCAAATGTGAATTTGTCTGTGTTAACTTTATCCCAAAGATGGAGCCTTGTATCTTTGTTGGTAACCGGCTCCCTCCTCAGTGGAAGATTTCTAATAATTAAAAAATAGAAGAGACATACATACATGCATGATGGCTGCAAACTCGTGTTCGAGTATTGCCATCGCCTGATTGAAAATCCCACACTTGCGAAGGCTATGACCAGCCATTTTTATGATAGTTCTTACTTTTTTTTTTCAAGCGATGTCTGTGCACAAATCTAATTCCACACTCTGAACATGGACAAGATAAACTCGAAAAGAAGGACTAGTCTACATCATCGAATATTGCCTATGTCGCAGGTTTTCTCTCAGAGTTTCCATCTCCTAGAGAGATGTCGTGACAACTGATGGACTTTCCACTCCCAGTGGGCCAACTGCGCGTCTGGACACCAACTCAGGTATTGCCACATCCCCGCACATACATACATACATACATGCATACATACACATGTACACATATTGTTGGATGGTCATTGACTGCTCATGAACTCTTCTGCCCTTTCACAGGTCTTATTTTTCGTCCTGCAGGTTGTCCAACAATTACCCTCCTCACCAAGCAAGTTTGATGGGGTTGCCGGTTTAGTCACCGACAACCCAACCTTGCAATATGTTACCAGTAGCACTCAAGAGCGATATGACATACATACATACATACATACATACATACATACATTCATACATACGTTCAAATGTATTTAGTTTCTCCTTTTTTTCTTCTCTCCTTGTTTTCTTAGCTGCTCCATATTTTCCTTCTTTTCATAATCTAGTGGGAAGATGGATATTTTTATCTGCTCATATGTCAGTACACAAACATCATAAACATTGTCTACCATCCATCTACTTGAATCTTCGTTGCATTGCATTTGTTTTCACTACTCACCTTTTTTTTTTATCTGCTTCCAGGATATA
>NC_069001.1:20266199-20269267 GCF_001194135.2 Octopus bimaculoides | reverse complement strand
ATATATATATATATACATCTGATTTGCTTCACGTTGATGCGCATACAAACACACACACATACCCACACACAACACACAATACACACTCTTTCTCTCTCTCCCTCCCTCCTTCCCTCTCTCTCTCACACATACCCCCCACACACACACGCACACGCACACACGCGCACACACACACATTGTGTATATACTACTTTTGTTGACGATCAAACAAATGCTCGCAGGCATGAAAGAGCTCGTGTATGTATGTTAACGTTGATAGTGAATGGTTGCGAAGATGGTGAGTGAAAGTGGTCGTGATAATGTTGATGGTAGGTACTTCAAACACAAGCATGTTGCACTCTACTCCAGAAACTGCGCTGAAGCAACAGTGGCAGCACCATCACCTGCAAAGCTATTACTAACAACACAACTTTCACTGCTTGTAGTGTTGTAAACGAGAGCCTATTACTACTGCTGCAGCCAACTTTTGGAATGCATGGCGATCACTGCTGCCTCAACTACTAGGGCTGTAATTGCTGTTACTTTTACCGCTGCGGTTGCTAAAGCTACTAACACTTATATAATAACTACTACTTCCACTACTGCTGTGGTACTGCAACTAACACTGCTACTACAGCTTTCAGTATGATTAATGCTATTGTCATTGTTGTGACGAATATTATATTTATAAGGCGGCGAGCTGGCAGAACCGTTAGTACGTCGGGCCAAATGCTTAGAGGCATTTCGTCCGTTTTTATGTTCTGAGTTCAAATTCCGCCGAGGTCGACTTTGCCTTTTATCTTTACGAGTCGATAAAATAAATACCAGTCAATGATTGGAGTCGACGTAATCGACTTACCCCCTCTCCTGACCTTGCTGGCCTTGAGCCAGAATTTGAAACCAATATTATTAACACTACTACTACATTAACTACTGCTTCCACATCGGTTGCACTGCAACTACTACTTCTAAGATGGCAAAACTTTAGCAACTACAACCATTGAGCTACTACTACAACAATTACTTGAACGAAAACAACAATAACAGTATTTAGTCGGGGAGGGGGATTTAGTCGACACTTCACTGATACTTATCGACCCCAAAAGGCTGAAAGATAAAGCTGACTTCAGCAGGATTTAGAATCAGAGAATACTGCAAAATATTTTCCCAATGCATTAATGATTCAACCAGCTCACTGCCCTCTAGAGCAACAATAACAAATGTTTCTGATTTAAGAAGAAAGTCAGCGATTTTGAGAGGGAAAGATTAGTCAATACAACAAATTCCTATACTCGACTGATATTTTATCGACCATGGATGGATGAAATGCAAAGTTGACCTTGTTAGGAGCTGAACTCAGAACTTAACTTTTTATCTACCACAACAAGAAAGCATACAAAACACTAAAATCACTAAAATACAGTAAACAAGTAAACAAACATTATAACATACCAAATATATATATATATATATATATATATATATATATATATATATATATATACATACATACATACATACACACACACGTACAACACACATACATACATGCATACATACACACAGGCACAATAGAATTGCACATGCATTTAAATACATCACAACTACAAGTGCCTATCAGCCCTCAGCATCACCATCAACGCCATCGCTAATACAACTTCGTTCCTCTCTATAACCGCAACCGCTGCAGCTATTGCCCTTTCCTGTCAGCACCAGTTTATATCTGCTGCTACTATCACCACCGCTGCAGCCGCAACTACGTATTGTCACCAGCAGCAGTACTACTATCACCATCAGCAGCAGTTTGATCACTAATATCACCAGTAACGCCACAACCATCATAGTCACAACTGCTCTCTGTTATGACTACTGACATCTCAAATGTAGACGGCTACTATCACTATCAACACCATCATATGATCATGACTATATCTCTTATTATCATCACCAATCCCATCATAACTACAACTGTGACCACCACCACAGTGATTAAAATAATCATAATCCTCTTTCACAAGTGTTCACACTTTCACAACGTCACGAGGAGCAAACAATGGACTTGAAGTTACTAGGGAAATCTGCATCATATCACAATTGAGTGTCTTTAAAAAATTAATGATACGTTGCATAATGTAATGCTATAAATATTATATTTTGAAATATATGTTGTGTGGTTGTGGTTGGAATACTTTTAAACATTGATTTGCTCAATTGTAGTTGAACTTTGGTTAAACAATAGCAACAACAATACTATGAGAGCTACTTCGTTCCTATGGGTTTTTCTTTGATGAAGAAATAGCACGCGTGTATCTGTGTATTTTGATGAGTGATCTGTGTATATACAGGTATATACATAAGTGTGTGTGTGTGTGTGTATGCGTGTGTGTGTGTGTGTGGTACACATGAGTGTGCATGTCTGTGTGGGCGTATCTAGAGAGAGACATGCATGAATTACTGTTTTCATGTGTATGATTGTCATAGTAATATTTAAAAAAACATTTAGATGTGGTTAAAAGTTCCCTTTATGTGACTAAGGGTTCAGTCGAACTGTGCCTGCACCTTGGTGTCTTCTGCAATAGCCTGAAGCCAACCAGGTTATTAGTAAATTTGTTAAATGAAAACTGATTTTTCCCCCCTCATTTTTGTTTATTTCGTTTTCCCTTTCTTCCTCTTCTTTTTTTCTTTCTTCGCTTATGTTTTTGTTATCATCGGTTTTGGATTTGTATTTTAATGTGGCTTTGTATTATATATATGTATCATATACATACGAGTTATATATGTAATTATTAAATTCAATATATTGTATTCGAAGAATCGAAATAAAGTATTATCATTTAGCCAAATATAAAAAAAGAAAAAAATTAATAACAGGTGCAGGAGTGGCTGTGTGGTAAGTAGCTTGCTTAACAACCACATGGTTCTGGGTTCAGTCTCACTGCGTGGCACCTTGGGCAAGTGTTTTCTACTATAGCCTCGGGCCGATAAAAGTCTTGTGAGTGGATTTGGTAGACGGAAACTGAAAGAAGCCTGTCGTATATATGTATATATATATATATATATATATACATATATATATATATATATATATA
>NC_069001.1:20265623-20266189 GCF_001194135.2 Octopus bimaculoides | reverse complement strand
TGTGTGTGTGTGTGTGTGTGTGTGTGTATGCGTGTGTATATGTTTGTGTGTCTGTGTTTGTCCCCCCAACATCACTTGACAACCGATGCTGGTGTGTTTACGTCTCCGTAACATAAATAATAATAATAATAAAAATAATAATAATAATAAAAATATGCTTTCTAATTGATGTATCAATACCAGCAGATGACAACGTTTCCCTAAAAGAAATGGAAAAACTTTCAAAATACAGAGACCTGGAAATAGAGGTAACTCGAATGTGGAGTCTAAAAACAGAAACAATTCCTATCATAGTAGGCGCCTTAGGTATAATAAAAAATATTCAGATAAATACATAACAAAAACACCAGGACTTACATATATATATATAACATACAGAAAATTGCACTACTGGGCACTGCACACATCCTACGCAAAACACTTTCAATACAGTAACCATAAGAGCATCACAGCAAACCACAGCACATACCAAATGCACACAGATCTGCGCTCGGTAGTGAAGTGAAAGCACGTTATAAAAATAAAACTACTGAATAATAATAATAATAATAATAATAATAATAATA
>NC_069001.1:20263689-20265390 GCF_001194135.2 Octopus bimaculoides | reverse complement strand
TAAAAATATGCTTTCTAATTGATGTATCAATACCAGCAGATGACAACGTTTCCCTAAAAGAAATGGAAAAACTTTCAAAATACAGAGACCTGGAAATAGAGGTAACTCGAATGTGGAGTCTAAAAACAGAAACAATTCCTATCATAGTAGGCGCCTTAGGTATAATAAAAAATATTCAGATAAATACATAACAAAAACACCAGGACTTACATATATATATATAACATACAGAAAATTGCACTACTGGGCACTGCACACATCCTACGCAGATTGACCGTTGACTGAACACTATTCAATTTTTTTTCTCCGTGTTTTTCTCCTTGTCTCCGTATTCTTTCTGTTGAAGAGCGTAGCTCGAAACGTCAAAGACTTTCCGTATTCCCGAGCGTCATACTAATATATACTTTTGTTATTTACACCACCTGTCCTCGTCTGTTGTTATTATTTGTATATTCTCCCACATATAGTAAGTACACAATATGACAGCAAGGTATATGTGGGTGCGACAAAAAACAATATGAAACGAAGACTTAATTATCATAACTATACATTTAGAAACAGAAATAAGAGAAATTCTAGAGGGTTATGTAGCTATATATGGGAACTTAAGGACGGGGAAATTAACTATAATTTAAATTGGAAAGTAGCAAAATGTATGTTATGCATTAATGAAATTTTCTTTATAATAGGAACTAAATTTCCGCTTATTAACAGCTTTAAGGAACGCAACGGTTCCTGTCTTCATAAAATTGGACATAAATTTTCCAAATACCACTAGAAACTAGTATTAAAATACCCCTACTGACATAATGATAATAATTATCATTATTATTCGAGTTATTATTGATATTATACTGTATTATATAATATATAATATGTGATAATTATACATGTATATATAAAAGAAGGTATATATTAAGTTAGCTATAATTATATACATGTATGTGTGTGTGAGTATGTATTACTATTGCAGCTACTTTTGCCTTAATGTATGTGGGTATGTATGTATATATGTATCCATGTGCAAGCACTTGTGTATATATATATATTTATGTATGCACACACATATATGTAGGTTTAGATAGGTATGTTTATGTTCTAGCCACCTACTTAAAAATATATATTCTTTTCCTTTTCCTTTTGTTTCTTGTTCAAAACGCTTCCTTTCAGATACACACACACACACACACACAAACACTCTATCTCACTTTCTCCCACCACTATCTCCCCATTTCTCTCTCTCTTTTCCTACCCTATACACTCCACATTACTCTTCTTTCCCCCTCTCTCTCCACCCGGACCCCTTCACTAATACTATAAAAAGAGACAAATCCCTTCACAAAATGAAAATCTGAAGAATCTATTAGAGTAGATGAAAGTGCTTATATGTGATTTGTAAAAACATGTGACATGTTAATAAATATTTGTATATGTACAAACATCCAGATCTCTGATTACCTTATGTTTCTAATATATATATATATATATATGTATGTATGTATGTATGTATGTATGTATGTATGTATGTATGTATGTATATTTCTCATTTATATATCTTTTCATTCCTACATAACTACAATAATCTTAAGATAGATTGATTATTTAAATTCCACTATTATTTCTCTTTCCTCTGTTTATACTTTATTTAATAAGAATAATATAATACACCTAATAATAATAATAATTGATTCCTTTATATAC
>NC_069001.1:20260785-20262649 GCF_001194135.2 Octopus bimaculoides | reverse complement strand
CTTAATTCAGCCATTTGGCAAAACACACTGATAAAATAAGTACTAGGCTTGCAAAGAATAAATCCTGGCGTCAATTTTTTCGACTAAAATCGGTGCTCCAGAATGGCTGCGGTCACATGACCGAATCAATTAAGACAATTAAAAACATATTGGAATCCGAGTTCAAACTCTCAAGCATTCATTTTTAATTAATTAATTGTAAATTGCTATCATTAGAATTCCCCCACTAAGTCTCTACGTTTAACATGCATATATATCTAATATTTACCCCTATATATATGTATATATATATATAGGTATATACACCCAAATATGTGCGCAATTAAAAACTATGCCGTTTGAACTGCGAGCAGCGCCTGGTATCTCTGCTAAGTAACTTCTAAAATACGAAATTTTGTGAAAAAATTTTCAAAGTAAACCGTGTTCTGTGTGAGAAATTACATTAGTATAGGAAGTTTCAAACTGTTTAGTTAAAAAAAAAGTTAATTAAAAAATCTGGAAGCCAAACTGAACAGATTCCTATTCGCTACTTTTTAACTGTTAAATTCGAAAGGTAGTTGTGAAATCACGTTAATCTAAATTAAGTTATCTAACTTTTGTACAGATAAGGGAGGCAACTATCTGTACACTCTTTTAGATTATGTCCCTTTACTGATGCCTGCGTAAGTAACTACCCTCTTAGTTCCAACATTCCATGCTGTTATTGTTATATTCTCAACTGCAATATAATCATTTTCTTTGTGATTTAAATTTGCGAATAAATGCAAATTTCCAAATAAATTATTATTATTATTATTCTAAATACATAATCGAAGATTTCAACGTGGCTGTCAACCTTTTTTTAATAAATGATATTTTAATTCTTCAGTTATGTTCAAATATTTTCTTAAAATATTATCACTTTTTTAGAAACGTAAAAATATTTTGCATTTGTTAGAATTCATTGGAATAGAAATCAGGTATTTTGTAATACTTTATCAAATTTATAGGGTTTCTTCATAATCACTATTTTGTTGTTCCAAACCTGAAATTGTGATTCAACACATATTTAAAAACCTCAATTCCTGGATACTAAAGAAAGCCTCAATTTCTTCAGTACAAATCAAAATGTGTAATACTGACAGTTTCCCTAAAATACTTTCCTAAGAGTTTTCAAAAAGTATGTGCTTTGCATGTAGAAAGTTGGAATACATATCTTTTACTAGTTTCACTCATTCAACTGTGACTATGCTGGGGCATCACGTAGAAGGGATTTACTCTAAGGAATCGACCCCATGACTTTTTCAAAAGTCAGATACTTATTCTATCAGTTGCCTTTACTGAAAAGCAGCTAAATTGCAGGGAGTAACAGAAACCAACACCTGTCGTCAAGCGGTGGTGGAAAACACACACACAAGTGGTTTCTTTCGGTTCCTGTCTACCAAATCCACTAAAAGGCTTTGGTCGCCCCAAGATGCCACGCAGTGGAAATGAACCAGAAGCTATGTCGTTGGGAAGTAAACTCCTTACTACACAGCCACACCTGCAATTATAGAGAAAACATTTTAAAGAGAAACATTTTCAATAACGACATACCTGTTAAAAATTAGATGTAATGCTAGGCGGAGGTAAAGATCATGGACCACACCCACTTTGGGATTTCTTTGGGGTTTTCTTTTTACATGAACACACTATATCAAGGGCAGGGATTTCGAATCTGCAAAAATACCTGCATTTTAAAATTCAAATCCCCCCTCTTCACCCCCCACCCCATAAATTTCTTAAATTTTCACGTTTTAAAAAAAATATTTTGGAAACCTGACATGCTAGAAACTCGTTTTCAAACTTTGAATGCTGGTCACCAAAGAAGAAAAAATTTCAAAAT
>NC_069001.1:20230146-20260360 GCF_001194135.2 Octopus bimaculoides | reverse complement strand
CATAATCTCCGTATTTTTCTATGTATTTCGCTCCCACCCCCAATTTTTTTTTTTAAACAGTGAAAGTTCAAGAAGAGGGAGGAATTTAAATTTTGAAATGCAGATTTTTTTTTGCAGATTTGGTATCTCTGCCCAAGATATAGTGTATTCCTGTGAAAAAAAAAAAAAAAAAAACATTGCAAAGGGGGTGCAGTCCATAATCTTTACCCCCGCCGTAATGCTACATATCCTCCAAATGTTTAAGTAGTTTCCTGATTGTTGAAAATTATACCTACAAACACAGGTTTTATACAAAAATGGCATTTTGCACTAATTTTGCTGCAATTCATCCAGCTTTATGTCGATTCTCTTCAGTGTTACCAACAGAATATCATTATTTTCTAGTAAATTTACTGACAAGGTAGAGGTCTCTTCATTTGAGACAGAATTGCCTGTTATTTCTACCAAATTTACTGGCCATACATACAAGGTGCACTCAAAAAGTATCTGACTTTCTTTATTTATTTTGATTTCTTTTTTGGTACTACAACTAATGCCGTGTGGGCAAAATCTTTTGTGTGGGAAGTGACGCCACCCTTCCTGCGCAAACGTGAAAGTTTTCGCGCTGGTAGGCCGAATCAGTTCCTAGTTGTTACGTCTAGAGTACAGACGTGTAGTGCGCGCACGTCGGATTTTCGTTTTCACCAAACGCATCGAGCAGATATATTCCATCAAGTTTTGCCAAAAGTCTGGTGAAAATCAAACTCAAATCGAAGATTCAGCAGGCCATGAGCAAAACGCAGATCAAGGAATAGTACAGCCGCTTGAAACATGGCTGCATCTCAATGGAGAGCGATGCACGCTCAAACAGGCCATCCACAAGCCGAAACGAGGAGCCGATTGAAAAGGTTCGGTCATGGAAGACTGTCGTATAAACAATTCAGGAAATTCCTCATGAAGTGGAAATAAGCACAGGGTCAGTGCATTCCATTTCAATGGAGGATTTGTGTATGCGGAATGTGTCGGCAAAATTCGTCCTCAAGGTTCTTCTGGAGCAGCAGAAGCAACTCCACATGGAAGTCGCATATGGGAGTTTGTGTGCAAGAGAACAGTTAGTGTGGGTACGAAAATAACTATGTGGGTACTAACGCAAATAACGTTTTACTTTATTGTATATTCTATTTTTATTTTCCGTCTTATTTTTCTTAATTACTCCCTGTCTTTGTCGATAAAGTTGCAATGGAATCCGTCTGTCACCATTCCTGCCTAACTGCTTAAACATACTGTCACTAACAACATGCTATATTAAAACAGAGTTTATTTAACGAGATACCCCTTATAACATCACCTGAGGAGATACACTTGCAACGAGGGATGCACCAAAACCGGTTGTCTCTCACCCACGAAGGATCGATGCAAGATGTGTCAAAACGATCGTTGTGAGCGATAAAGTTTCTCATATATTCCATTTTCCGTCTGTATTATTTGTTTTATATATATATATATATATATATATATATATATACCATAAATCCTCGAGTATAGTCCGACCTTGAGTATAATACACAGGGGATTTTTAGGGGGCTGTACCTCTGAAAATCCTAAACCTTGTGTATAATACGCACCCCTTCTCTAACTTGAGTCAAGGAGGTCTATATAACGACCTTGGTTTGTAAATGTATATACGGTAATGTCCTTTATTATTATTGTATGTATAACATAATGCAAACATGTAGCTTTTTTGTGCACTTTGTTTGCAGAAAATACAGAAATAACAGTAATAACGTCAGTGAAAAATAAATATTAAGTAAATTGCCTTTACATATTTATCACTTAGGAAATTTTGCTTAGAAAATATTTTTCATTTTTAATCTAGTATCTAGTACGCATTAGAAATTTTGACCTTTAAATTTTGGGAAAAGAGTGCAGATTATACTCGAGGATTTGCAGTAATAAATCTTATTTGAGCCAATGAAGGTGACCTGGTCCACCACTTGTTTTGAACAAAGTGTCATTGAAAAGCTACATTCATCTGTTTGGGAGTCAACATATAATATTGTGGTCTGCCAAAATCTGAATTGTGCTTTGTTGCCGTTTTGTACCCATGTTACTCAAGCTAATTGAATAGATTTTGTCAACTTGCAGCAAGAATGTTAGTTGTGATGCCTTTCCTCAGCCCCTCCTCTAAGTTTCTAAGTCTCCCTCCATTCTAGTTTTCTTTATCATTACTTCCTCACTAAACCTTGACAATTCTACATTAATAGCCCTTTGCAGAGCAAACCAGTATTTGTTGTTGAGAATTGCCCTCATCAACCCCTGCTAATTAATACAGTTTTTGTAATCTTGGTGGCATACTGTGAGTGATATGTTTAGTTTCCAGTGACCAGGCTGTCTTCAAAGACTAAGATAACTATACAGATCACAAATTTGGGTCTGTGTAGCTGATCATTAAATCTTTTGGAATACAAAAAATTTTACAAATCGGTATGACTTTAAGCAGTTTGACCATGTCCACATTGGTACATTTGGAAAACCCAGTTATTATCAGTCAGTTAGAAACATTTGAACCTTCCCTCTCCTATCAGTTACCCTGATACAGTCCAATACTGTTTCAATATCCCACTAGTACTAAGGAGCAGGACATTCCAAGAAACACTCTAGCTACCAAAACAAATCTGGTCATCCCTGTCAGGCCAGAGGAGGCTATGCATTTCAAAGTATGGCCTTCACTGCTGGTGTATATAGTAAGATCCATACCTCTCTGAAACAACACAACTCTGCTCCCCAGTCAACCTGGATTTGTGTATACCTTGTACCCATTGAAAATGGGTGTAATATCTGTCGTCCCATAAACTCTGGACATATCTATGTCTACTGATCCAAGGTTGTTGAGCAGGTGTCCTTGCTTCCACAATGACTCCAGGACATGTGCATTTGCACCACCTAAATAAGGCCATGTTAAACAGATGAGACAGGTCCATTTACCTTAATGCAGTGGTAAAACAGATATTCCATCCTTCCAGCTAATGGGTGTTTCCACTCTTAAATGTCTTAATAATCTTTTATCATCTCTCCACCCTGCCCAGAAATCTTCCATTCCATCAGGCTATAATTTGGTTGTATGTTTATTGAGTTATTTTAAGAATTCAGCGTGGCTGTATGGTAAGAAGTTGGTTTTTCAAACACATTTTCCTGGGTTCAGTCCCACTGCATGGTATCTTGGGCAAGTGTCTTCTGCTATACACTTGGATCAACCAAAGCCTTGTGAGTGGATTTGATAGATGGAAAAGTCTATTGTATATATGTGTGTCTGAGTTTATCCCCTACCACCATTTGACAACAGGTGTTGGTTTGTTGCATCCCCCATAAGATACTGACAAAATAATTACTAGGCTTTACTAAAGATAAGTACTGGAGTTGATTTGTTCAACTAAAATTCAAGGCAGTGCTCCAACATGCCCACAGTCTAACAACCGAAACAAGTAAAAGGTATATATTAGTATGTCATTTGTCGATGTGATGAAATCATGAAGTTTGATGTGTGTTGTTTTATGTGGCTTCCTAGTTCTCTGTTGTTTGTACTTCTGATTGTCGTTTCTTTGTAGATGTTGTTCATGTTGGTTTAATTGTGGATTCCGTTGTGCTAGTATTTGTCATGTTGGTAGTGGTGGTGGTGGTGATTGCATTCATGATGGTGTAAATAGTTTAGGTGTTGGTAACATTGGCGGTGGTGGTGTTGGGTGTCACTTCTTCCATTTCTTTGACCCTCCCAGCATTTTTTTGTTGGTATGTCTTCTTCTTTTTCAGTGATTTAGTTTGTTCCCTGTCACCTTTGCCATGAAATGTCTGAGTGATCTCAAGCAGAGAATAGCATGTTTTGTGGGTGCTTGCCTTTTTTACTGTTGTTGTTGTTGTTTGGGGGCTTTCAATTATCATTGTTGTTGGTGATGGATTGGACCTTGAGGGTGGTGTTCTTTTGTTATTGCTTTCACTTTTGGTGTTGCTGATTTTTCTGTTGCAGATGCATGCTACAATAGGTGCTGCTGCTGTTTTTGTTGATGGTGGTTGCTGCTGTGGTGACGGTGTTGATGACAGCGGTCATCCTTCTCCTCTCCCTTGTTGTAGACATAAAAGCCTTTAGATAGTTTGTATTACCATACAAGTAACACCTTAGCTTTCAGCCCTTAATGACTATGAACAGTTGTAAGCCACCTGGCAAATTAATCAGGTCTGGGATGGCTTTCATACTTTCTTGATCTATTTGATCAATACCTCCATTCCTTGGCCTAATTTTTTCTACAGCTTCTGGACCTGTAATATGTGGCTTTTGTCCTCTATATTGAAAAGAACAGATGCCACCAACTAGCAGATGTCTACTTCTGGTGGCATACTGACAGCCTTTATTTTCACTACTCTCTGGCTAAAGTAGATTGGCATGAGGACCAGTTTGTTACTATTTAGGGTTGTTGTGGAGTGCTTGCTGGCTTCATCCATTGTTGGAAAAATTTCACCTGTACCATACTGAGTCTTTTCCACCTAAGTGTATCTCAGTATCCCAGATTAGGCTGAGATATTTGCCTATTTGCTATGGTGTTGCTTGCTGTATTACCCTGTTTCTCACTCCTATACATCTAAACATGATAGTTTAGTGATTAGTTTCTTGCAAAATATTTTCTGGAATATTCTAGGATATGATTCTACCATATCGCAAGAGGAAGTTTTTAACAGTTTTTCAAATCCTGGATAGACAAAAAAATTTCTTCCTGTGTGCACACTACAGCAGTGAAACCACAACCAGTCAACATATTTGTTGCAGTGTTTCGATTATTTATTGTATTGGTATTAATTAATGCTGGTGGTGATGGCAGTAGCAGTAATTGTTGTAGAGGTGTCATTGGCAGGTGTGTTGTTCTCATTTTCATTGTTGGTGTTGTTTTGGTGAGAGTGGTAATACTTTGGTTTAATATGGGGAAGGTACTGTTATCAGAGCTCAAACTCCCCTGGTTTTCTCTCAAATATTTCAATGCCATGTTTTGAAAATTTTAAAAAGAAATAGGTAAATTTCATGCAAACAACTACAACTTCTGCACTGAGCTGAGGAGTTTCTTAGAAGAAACCCTATGTTGGTGATTTTACGGACAACACAGAGCAATATGTTTTGGACTTAGATGTTTGAAAAACAGTTAAAATAAACAACCACAACAACAATAATAATTTTTCAGCACTAATGTCACACTAGCATAACTCAATGATAAATTCAGAAAAAAATAAATACTTCAGAAAAACTTTATTTTAAGACAACAATTTTTTGTTTTAAAAAGAAATGAAAACAAAACTGAGGGATTTGATGTGTTGATTGAATTGGTGGACCTGGAAAAATTACTTACTTGTTTATAATACGTGATGTTTGCTCTTCCATCATAACACCAATTACTAATGAAAAATATAAGCATGTGTGTGTGTACCTATGTATTCATGTATATGTGTATACTCACACACACACACACATCCGTTCTTAACACATTTGCATTAGATTATGTTCTTTTATTAAACAAAACAAAGCTGCATTGATACATATATAACTTTAACCTTTCTGTAGCTAATGAAAAATAAAACAAATATTAGATAATCTTAAAAAAAATTAACATAGAATTAAAAAAAAAAATTCTGAATGTATATGAATTTATCATTATCATATACATATATGTAGTTAATCAATTGTCACCTGTATGTGTTTATGTATATAAATGTGTTTTATGTATAGCTATACATAAAGATATTTAAAAATAACAGAAAAATGTAGTGTATAAAATTTATTTTTATAAAAAAAAGGTTGACAGTAACTTCAGCAGGCTGTCTGATGAAGTTGATCATTAGCGAAACTTTGGAGTTACAGTCAACTATTTTTTTGTAAAAAATAAATAAATATAAATATGTGTGTATGTGTATGTATGTATGTGTGAGTGTGTGTGTACTCACACACACACAATCTTTGTTGCATACATATGATGTAGGCATTAACCGTTTATTATTTTACATCCATTTTCTAGACTTGCATTTTGGTTTTGTTGGATGGCATTCCAATTACTAAACCAAGTTTTATGTCAATCAGACACACAAAAAGAGTTAGTGTCACTAAAAGTGGTATTAATAAATATTAATACTATAACAAACAATACCTATTGTCAGTCCCTAGTGGAATGATAAACATTCCTGTTGTAATCTCTATTATAAATCTCTAGGAATTGAAAATAGGAATTCTGTACATAATTATGTGAATAACAACACTACTTTCTTAGCATCTTGCTCCTATATTCTTTTAACCATAAGATGGTATGAAATTTGTCCCACAAATTAACACGCAGGTGTGTTATCTGTATGTGCATATGCATTTAAACTTAGTTTAAAGTGTGGGAACATGTTCTTCAATTCTTTTCCAAATGTGGTTCTCTTTGGAATGTTCCATAGTCCTACCTGAAGTGGGGATTGGACTGTTGTTGATTCCATAGCTGAAAAGCAGTTTAACTATCTGGTTATTTCTATGCAACATCAGCTGCTCCAGGTGATGCCACAAATAATCAGCGGAGATAATTGATGTAGTTCTGCCTTTTGTGGCATTGCCAACACCACAGTCACTCACATTGTTATGGGGATAATAAATGGACGTCAAAGCTGTGGTATTAGGGGTGGGAGAAGCCTTGGTTCTTTTGGAAATAGTAGCTGTAGTAGCAGCAGCACTAGAAGTAAGTGTGGTAGTAACAATAGTAGAAGAGTCTATAGAAGTAGCAGCAATGGCAGAGCTAAAGGTAATGGTAGATAGAGTAGGAGGTGTAGTATCAATAATAGTATTTGGTGTAGTAGTTGTACTGACACTACTGCCAGTGAGAGTTTTGTACACATCAATGCGGTTGTCATTTATTGTTGTCTTTTCTGAAAGGTGAGAATCTGTGCCTGTGCAAGAAGGAAGAGTGTTAGAGTCAGTGCCCCTAATGTCACAGTGAATGCAGTTGTCATTACCTGCATAATCATTTCCCCCATCTTTGCCACCTCTAACGTCTATAGAAGAGGAAGCAGAAGATCCGGAATCAACTGTTTTTTGCTGAGCACTAATCGGAAGATTCCGGGTCTTTGAAATGCTTCGCT
Organism: Octopus bimaculoides; assembly: GCF_001194135.2. NCBI lineage: Eukaryota > Metazoa > Mollusca > Cephalopoda > Octopoda > Octopodidae > Octopus > Octopus bimaculoides. The sequence goes on along the minus strand of NC_069001.1, from coordinate 20,253,238 downwards.
CACCAGCAATGTGATTGCCTGAATGGTTATCACTCTTGCTGAGAGAACTGTAGTTGTCACCACAGGCATCACAGTTTGGTGATAGTAGTTGAAACTGTCCTTCAGAAGAAGACGTAAGTGGGGGCAAAGCTGGCCTTGGTTCCAGGGACACCGTTTGCAAGATGTTCCTGTTTGAGTAGATGTCAGTATCCTGAGTACTGTTGTTACTATTGGTATCAGCTGATAACGGCAGAGGATAGGACAGTTGACCCTCCGGCACCTTAGTTCTATTGCCAGGAACTTTGATACCATTAAATGAGTTCTGAAAAGAGAGAGAAAGAGAAAAAGAAAGAAAATATGTATATATAAATAAATATGTAATTAATTTATGAATTTTAAAAACAGACATTTCAATAAAACAAAAAGTAAACATTATTCTGGTTATATTATTCTAGATTTCAAAATTCAAACACTAATGACAAACCAAACTCAGAAAATACAAAACAATAACACAGAAGCAATACAGCTACAAAGCTATGCAGATGCCTATGATTTTAGAAATTATTTTGCTGGAATTGAAGTAACTGTTTAACCCAGAAACAGACATCAACAAATAACCTTCTAACTGCAGATGCTCTGACAAGATATCCTCAAATGCTGGAAGAGACATTTTTCCTTCTCTGCTGAATCAGAATTCAACAATAGCAGAGGATTTCTTGAGAAATATGTCACACCATCCTGAACAGCCATAGATGAAGACAACAACAATTTCAAGAGTATGAACAAAATGAAACTATGAAATTTTCCAGGACCAGACAACATTCCTTTTGAATTACTAAAACAAGGGTGACTACTTCTTGAAACCAGGCTTTTCACTCAGATCGTGGAAATATAAGACTGCCAATTTCCCAATGAATTTCAAAAATCTTATGGGTATTATCACAGAATATCATTGCATTATTGCTTTTCATTGTAGAAAAAATATTTGCAAGTATCCATCTAAACCTTTTCCAGATCATTTCAGAAAAGGACTCAAGAAATCGCAAATGATGATAACATTTTTGAGATTTCTCAAAGATTTCTGTTCATATAATACATTTGAGGTATGGAAAATATGCTTATGGTACAATGATAATATTGACAGTGGTGTGAGATAAGATGAAGAAATATTGTTATAGGTTATTAACCTCATCATTAGATATGGAAGATTTTTTCATATTTACATATTTACACTATATTTTGATCTTTTTGATCTCCAATCATCATTAAATATCTTATTCCTGGATATACATTGTACTGGACTGGATTTGAACTAAGAACTAATGGAAGTGATGCTTGCTCCTATCCAATATACAAAAGCTGAATACGCATGTATCAATGGCATAGTGTACATACATCTGTGATATAGTGGGTAAGAGAATTTTCTTTTTATTGAATTTATTTTACAAACCATTAGACTTGTGAGATAGATATGGTTAAAAGTTCCAAGTTGCAGAAAAACATGTGCAGGGGTAGAATTCTAGAGGGACAATGCCCCAGGACTAGTTCAGACAAAATACAAGAGATGAATAAGTTGCATGTACTTGAGGGGAGGTAGTACAATCCAGCCAGTACAATCCAGGAGCAGGTCATTGTAATAGTGGTAGAAGCACAGAGAGAAGAAAGGACCTCTGTGGCCTAAAAGTTGGAATTTGTCAGTGAGCAGTTTTGTGTTGATCAGGTGGACTTTCTTTCGAGACAGTTGGAAATGTTTGAATGTGTAGCAATAATACTGCCCCAGGTATGGGAGTACTCTATTGTGAGTTTCATCTGAAATTTGTAGGGGATTAAAAGTTCATAAGGGATGAAGTATTTTCTAGTTAAGAGGAGGAAAGCCACTCTTTTTGATACTGAGTATTTCCATTTACCAGGAGATATTCTCCAGTGATAGAATAGCCTAAAATTTGTAGCAACTTTTAGTGTTCTAGTTACATGCTGTTCCTATCTAGGAAGGGTGTGATGGTTGTGTTATCTGTTGTGATTATGTCTTTGTGCTGTTAAAGAAAACAAGATTGGTACAAACTCCATTGAAAAATGCTTTCTATATCTGTTAATGGATTCAATGTAGGTTTGATGCAAGGTGTCTAAGTTGGATACAACGGGTAGATTGTTGACATAAAAGAGAATGAGTGGGGTACAAAACCAAACTTTGAGCAGAGTTGATAGAGTGTGGGTCAGAGAGAGTAAAGTACACATAAAGTACATAAGTGCTGAAAGGTTGATAGAGTACAGAGGTAGACAATTTTGATAGACTTGCATACTAGACATAGTTTAATTGATTTGTTGTGCTATGAGATTCACACATCAGACACAGTCAAAAGCTTTGTTATGTTTAATTTTGGATAAGGATTCCTACTTAAAATCTGATCCAGCACTAATGCATCTGATGGTGATTAGAAATCAAATTAACTGAAATGTAGCATTAATATAAATATAAAATGAATAATTTCATTTTTAGAGATGAGATTAACAGTTCTCAAATTATAATTATATTAACTCATTTCAGATATTTAGACATTTAATGATGATATTAGTTTAGAAATAATTATTGTTAGTTTTTTAAGTGGTAGCATATTACTAGTGACAGGATGTGAACCATCAAACCTTTGGTTGGTTGTCAGTTATTTATGGCCCACATTTCTCCCCATACAGTATGTTTTCATGACAATATTTCTACTCTGAAGACTACCTATGGGTTTCAATTAAAGCTCAAATATAATCAAGCTTTTATGTATTGGTATATTGTGCAAGTATTCACTAACTGAAGGCTCACACTATTGTTTAAATTTGATTTAAACATAAAGGCAAGAAACCCAGTCTTTATTAATGATGTCATAGTTATGCGACAATTGTGATGGTTGTGTGATGAGTGGAGGAGAAATTACTGGGTGATGTTATAAGTCAAGTATTTGCAAGTGTTGTTATTAGCAATATAAATCCTTAAATGCCTTTCACTAGAAAAGGAAAAAATATGAGATAAATATATGAATAATGAAGTAACGAAAAGCACAGTGGAAATGGGTTCTAACTAAAAAGAGCTTTGCAGTGCATTTTCTTCACCTGTGTTTAGCAGCTGACCAGCTCTTCAATAAAAAAAATAATAAAACACCTAAAAAGGTGTTGTTGGTGTTTCTGCTGTTTCTCCTGCTGTTGCTACTGCATACTAGAAGTGGCCAAACACTAGTCAAAAGCACTCATAATGTCATGCATCATAAACAACAATCAAAATCTTTCATATTAGTTCAAGAATAAATATTGTAGTCTTTTCAGAGTGGGAAAAATGTCTTGGATGTTTGAACCATCAAAGTAACACAAATGGAAGAGTTGTAATGGAGGTAGGAAAGTACACGCAACTTATTAAAACAGACTTTTCATTCACTCGTCTCCTAGCAATGACCCTACCTAGCATGTGATTTTCTCATAATTTCAACATATTTCATGCACACCAAAATTAAAGGAAACTAATAAACAAATAAAGCTCACTTTCAAAGAACCCCCCCCCCTCCCAGATCCAATGACAGCAACATTGTAACAGGCAGAGAGTAGTAATGGTGTTATGTGTTGGTTGATATGATTAGCAAAAAAGAAGTTTCTAATTACAGTTTCTAAATTTATTGGCTGAAGTGAGGAGTGTCTAGTTTGCTATGTAACATGAAGAAACCAACTCACCATAGTAAAAAAGCCCTAGAGTCATCAGTATTGTTGTTACCCAGTAAATCTGAAATGACTGACGCAACTCTATTTCCAATAATACATTAAAATGATTTATTCAATCTGATTACTCCCATATCCTTGCAACACATTTGTCTTTTCAAAAATGCCAAGTTTAAAAAGACAAAAAGTTAAAGATGATGTATATTAAGCCCATTAGATCACAACACTAAACTACTGCATCTCAATCCACAATATAATCCTCTAAGCGGCTTATCAGGGTATTAAATACACATACAAACCCAACAGGCAATTGCAAAATATAAATGGACCAATGTAAAATTCATTAATAAGAGACTGCATGAATAAATGAAGTTTATCTTCAACAACTGTGTGCATATACATAACTATATATTTGAAAATTATATAATTCAAAATGAAAATAAATTACACATCTGCTGATCAATGTTTTATTTTGAATTACAAAGAAATCCCAAGTCTCCATACAAGTGTATCCCAGTTCCCATACCAGATAATAATACAAATGTACACCATTTGATATTAATATGATTTCTGTAAAAACATCATATACATAAAAATTTTCACTCAGCACTCTGTACATTAATGACCCACTTCTCACAAAACGCACTGATACATAGATGATACAGGCATCTTCCACATGCAGTCAAGCCACCTCTGAGACAGAGCTGCATCACTATATACAAACATCTCATACTACATCCAAAAGAAAACCCATCAAATTCATTGGCTCATACACCAAGGCACTGCAATCTTTTAGCTCATAGACATAGTGCTTTCTTTTTCTGATTACATGATTGCTACTACAATATTCTGTACTCCTTTGAATTAATTAGTTGCATATCTTGTGATACACTCATATCTTCTCTCTTCACTTATACTAAGTCTTATATCCTTGACGTTGAACTAATCTGACATGGGACAAAACAATAACAATGAGATTCAGGCCTAGAATTAATATTAAACAGCTTACATTGTATTTGTTTTAAATCAAAATAGTAGCCATTTACAGTGAATTTCATGTATTAAATAATAAACTGAGAATTATTTACTTTTTATATTTAATAATTGATATGTATAATTTTAGTCTGGGAAAGCACAGCTTACTTTGCCTACACAGAAAACATATGCCTGCTTTACACAACATATGGAGTTCCCTTTTCTTCCAATTGTAGAGTCAAAATTACTTTTAAAGAACATAAAACTTAATATTTTAACAAAACCAATCGATTGTATTTATTAACTCTGCTATAACAGAATCAGAAATTGTTAGTAAAAAGCCTTATACGTATAATAATCTTTTTAATCTTTATAGGTCAACATTTTTGTTATAAATTGGCTCAATTATCATTAAACTTTTACTCCAAAATAATGAGATTTTACAGGAAATTATACAATAACTAGTATATTTGATAGCAAAAATTAGTATTACTAGTAGGACTTGTGTAAATTCCACGAGATGGAAAAAATTAAGAGGACTTATTTAAGAAAGAACAGAGGATTTGCATTTTTATAGCATTCATAATTTAGCTTTCTTTAAATATTCTTGATGTTTGTCTACATTCATTTCCTCATGATTCCATCAGTGTTGTCTTTTTTCTCTTTTTGTTATTATGTCTTCTCTCTGTTCTGTGCTCTATATCTGTGCATCCTTTCTTGGGCAGCTTGCAATTGCGTTTCTAGTGAATCCAGAGTTTAGGCTAGATTACCCCTTACAAACAAATGTCAATTTTTAAGTGAGCAGACGATGAATAATTGCACTTATGCATATGCAATGATCACTATAAAAAAAATTAGTCCAATACAAAAAATACATTTCAATATCAACACACAACCACCACCACCGCTCTCTCTCTCTCTCTCTCTCTCTCTCAATATAACTACCTCACCTGTCCATCTCTCTCTGTCTACCTTTCCCTTCAGCTAACTTTTTAACCACGTAATAAGTATTCCTTCCCCACCCCGCCCACTCTTTTTTCTCGTCTTTTTCTCTTGTTCTTCATCTCTACCTTTAGCTGACCATGTGACCATTTGGCCTAAGTGTATTAATATTAATCACCTTTCTCTACTTCTACCTTTCTTCTTTCTTCACTCCTCTTCTCTCTCACACTTACTCTACCTCTCTAACTAACTAACGTATAACGAGTGAATGAACAAGCAGATTATCATATAGATGCTTGAGAGAACATCTACCATATTTTTTCACAATAATTCCTGGGTAAAGGAAAATAATATAGTAAAGCTTGATATGAATATGAGTTGCAAGGAGTCAGCAATAACACCTAAGGGTTTTTAATCCCATATTAACTTCATGTTAAATTCTGATAGCCTGTGCTCTGGTGGTAAGGTTTTAACCCAACAAAATTTGAATAGCAAACAGATTTAGAGTTTCAAAGAAAAAAGTTATTATACAAGAAATAGTTACAATAACACCCATGCACACAAAAAAAATAGAACATGAAAGATATCAGGGTACAATTCTGCTTATAAACTTGATGCTCATTCTAGAATTACAAAACATTTTAAAAAACTTCTATCCAATCATTTTTCTTGTGAATGTATGTTCAAAAGTATTTTTAATAGTAATTTGATTAAAATTAGCTATTCTACTACAAATAATTTTCCAGCATCATTGTTTAACATCAACAATAAGAAACACAACTTCAATGACTATAAATCCTAGACAAATGCGTGATATGTCTATTGGATGGTAAATATATATATGAGCCATAGTGACAATCACCATAATTCAGTTGTTAAAGAACACATGAGTCTTGCAGTAAATTCATTCTTGAAAAGCAAACAATTGGATTTTAACATTACATGTCATATTCTGAACTGATCTGAATAGCAAAAACAAACATGTAGCATTTGCGAAATATACATCCTAGAAAAAGTGCTATCCTCTTCCATATTAAGAATATTCTTATCAGGAATTCTGAATTTCTTTCTGCCACAACAAATCTAAGCAATTTTAAATGGTATATAAACTGACATTCAGTTAACCAAGTATTATGTCATATTCTCCTTTTATCAAAATTTACATTGCTTCTGGACATAATATATTCATAGTTTGTGAGTAATCTTCAAATCTGAATACTGTCAGCATGCTTTACACATGAAGCCTGGTCTCAGGACCAGAATGACTGGAGACCAAAGTCTAGAAACCCTGCATAACTGGGCTCTATGTCCTATTTCCTCCTATGATATCCCCATTACCCTTCATCTTTATTTATTTATTTTTTGATAACACTAATCTTTCTCATTACTGGGAACCATTCCACTTGATATCCATCCTTCATCCTTAATACTATCCTCTCCACCCACATTTTACATTGATTCCCCTGTGCCACCAATCATCTCACCTTCTCCACCACCATATATCTCTCACCCTCCCTATGCTATATGCCAGCCTCTCTTCCTCAACTCAAGCAAACTATTCAATCACTTGTCATCTCTTGTTTTAATCCTGTCTAATGTATCATCATTACTATTCTGCTACTCTTCAAACCCAGCCCCTTATCAACCATTCACTACATCCTCCACTCAATCCTACCCAATCTCTACAGTTGTCACCCACTCTTCCCTAGCTCACCAACTTATCATCCACTTAACACATGTTCTTCATTCATTATATTCCTTGTCTTACTCACTGCCCATCTCTCACTCTCTGATACACTCATGCTACTCAACCCAGCCTCACAGCTGGTTCTTTTATGCTCATTTACTTCGACTCACCTCATCCCATGCTACTCCACACAGACACTTCATCCATCTCATCACTGCTATTTTTATCTCTTCCCTGCTTCATTCCGATTGCTTCTCCCTCACCTTCTCTTCCAGAATGTGAGTACCCATGTGGCCCCTCCATAGCAAGAAACCCTGTTCTGCTCTGACCCCCTTCTCTCATACTTTACCCCCTCATTTAACATTAAGTTGCACTAGTGCTGGTGTCACAAAAAACCCCTCAAAAGACACCCAGAGCATTCTGTAAAGTGGTTGGTATTAGGGAGGGAACCAGCTGTAGAAACCATGCCAAAGTAAACAGTGGAGCATGATGCAGTCCTTGTCCATATTAGATCCTATCAAACAAGCCAACCCATGCCAACATAGAACAAAAACATTACATGATGACAATGATACTGATGATGATGAATTGCTGTTTAATATTTTGCATATATCTTTAACTACTTCTAGTGTGTCCTGCTGAAAGGTTTTATATACAATCAGATAGATTTACACTTTTAAATGATAGAAGAAAAGTCAATGGACTTTTTAAAAAAAGTTCTGTAATGAATAAGTTCATTAATAAATTCATAACTACCTCCAAATACGAAAGAGGAATTAACAGTAAACCCAAAGTTTCAGCTTTAATAAATATCACACACACACACACACACACACACACAATATATATGCATATCACATAAATATGTAATGGTGGCAGTTGAACTTTCTGCCAAACTAAGGAAACTGTTTTCAGTAGTTTTCCAGACTGCTGATAATTTGGTAGTAATTCCTTAAAGAAGTGTCACTGTTTCATTAGTGACAGAGAGACATTTGAATTCAGAATGCACAGATAACAAGGTATCCCCTCTGCTTTCTAACAACTCCACTAATCCAAAATCCTGGATTAGAAGTATTTTTTTTAAAAATTAACTTCGAAAGAATAGAAAGCAGATTTCACCATGGTAGAATCTGAGCTAAAAGAGTTGATGCAAACATTTCGAGACATTCTATGCAACACTCAAAGAACTTTGTTGTTGTTGTTGTTAATTTAAGAATCAGCTTGCTCATGCTGTTTGCTTTTGATGTTGCTCTTGTTGGATATGTATTGATAACTTATTGATAAAAATAAGATAGGCCCCAATAGATGCCTAACCAACTTTCCAATATAGAAAGCTACTATGTCTCTTCCTTACTTTCTGGCACTAAATATGGTGTTAGGATGTGGGTGGTAAAAAAAAGAACTAAAACAGCATGATAGCCAATTCATCGGGGTATCGATTTATGCATAATTGGGAGAATTTAGATGTGTAATGTCACAGGCTTAAAATATTTTGCATTGTTGTTCATATTTGTTCAAAACATATCCAGATGGATTGTATGTTTCTGGAATTTTGATGATTAGCAACAAATAAAAGATAAATAAAAATAGACATGCTAATTTTATAATGCTTGAGTTAGGGGAGCATTACTTTCAATTTAATCATTCTGAATTGCATATCATTTTATTTGGTGGCTAAAGTTGAATTGTTTCATTTCTATCTGAAGTCATGCCTATAATCAAATTGGTTGTCACAGATTTAAAATATTTTGCATTGTTGTATTACACAGGCAGTCATACACAGACATATACATTATACACACATACTATGCATACTATATATACACAAACACATCCATGTATACACACACACACACACATTTATATACAGACACAGTTTTCATATGTGTATGTTTGTGCAAGTGCTTACAAATGGTTGTGTGTCTTTTATATATACACAGACACACACACATATTTGTATATTTATTTACTTAGCTCCAAATGTTTAAAGATCTGGGGAAATGGTGGTTTAATTGAGTGATGATATTAATAATTGTCCATCTGATAATGTGCAAATGCAGTCTGCCTGTGAGCAACCATTCCCACAAACCTTTTCAGATGCTGGAAAGTGTCGCTCAGCTCCTTGGTCATCATATGAAGATTGCAATTTTAGAACAGCCACGGCCAATGTAGGAACAATGAAAGGTAGTCTGGTGAAATTAGTGAAATGCTAGAATGGAGGCATGTAGATGTGTTCCATGCAAGAGGTAAAATGGAGGGGAGCCTCAGCTAGACTCTTTAACGGTAAATAACTATAGGTAGATAAAGTGATCGAAGAAGTCAGTGTGTATAATAGGATAATTAAGCTAAGGCTAATCTTGGAAAATACAAAAGCAACTTTCTGTCTTTCCCTATGCTACTCAATCTGGACTGCCAAGTGGCTGGAAAGCAAACTTCTGAAACACACAGCTACACCTGTGCCTGTATATATATATAGTAACAAATTGAGGAAAAGAAATCCTTCAAAGGGGTGTGTTAAACATCCAATTCACTGGTACATCAGTTGGATGCCATATAAATATTGGTATAATTCAATTATAAAGATAAATTAAATATAGAGATATACTATTAACAATCCGATAATTTATTTATATTACAATATTACATTAAATGCTATGAATATAATATAACATAAATAATTATAAAAACCATAAGAGGCCAACAAATTGTTTTGACTAATATATGTATTTTCTGAGACACATAATCACAGTTTCCTTCTATATAAAGTCACTTTACAGTCATGGTTTAGAAAAAGGCAAAATTCTGTGTGAAAGGATGGCTGAATTGTAAAAATTAATTCAAATGTCTATGTATTATGAGCGTGAGTGTTAACTATTCAATCATGCATCAATTACAGTTAAAAAACAACAAAAACACTTTAATGGACGATACAACTAAGTAAGTGCAATCCACAACCATTGAGAAATTCTCTTCATTATATCTCAAGCACATACCAATTGAAACCCTATCATGTCCAAGATAGTCGCTTGTCACCACAACATACAACGATAAGATAAGTGAGTATATAAATGTATATAATTAAGTATCTATGTCTTCTGCAACAAAAAATATATAAACAATAACATCTTCAATACAACTTTTTTATTTATTTAAATCAATTGATATAAAAAAATTGTTGCTTAAATTAATTAATAATAATCTTCTATATTTATTTTCTCGGAGGGATAATTCCATAGGAGATATGAATAGAAACCTAATGAAAATTTTTTCTTTGTTTACTTAATTTATTGTAGGGAGAATTCCGTACTAAGTGTTAATATAGACTTAAGACTGTAAATGTGATAACCAAAATACCCCATAGATATATATATTTTTTTTTAGGCTATAGTAATGGAAATCAAATTTACTAATTTTTTAGGGGTAACCAGATTCAAAGTTACTTAAATAATGATCGTTATTCGCACACCATGGAAGGGAGAATTTAGTGAATCGACAGAAATCATCAATACAAACCAAACAAGCAACAAGTACAGTTCTCGATGAACTAATCGATATTGTTATTTACAAAATAAGGGACCATATATGGTGCATATCCAAACTCTATCAATACTTTCAGAAGTAACAAACAACATTGTTGTAATAAGAATACTATTTATAAACTATATCTATGGGGTATTTTGGTTATCACATTTACAGTCTTAAGTCTATATTAACATTTATTATGGAATTCTCCCCCACTCTCTCCCTCTCTCTCTCTCTCTATATATATATATATATATATATACACATACATACATACACATACATGCATGCATGCAAGTGTGTGTGAACCTATGTGCGTTTATTTACACCTGCATTTGCTTCTATGACAGTTGCACTCCACAATTAATGATGTGAGTTTTCCTGTTAAGAAATCATCCAGTTGCTCCTTGCCTTTGAAACAGTGTGGCATAAAAGATCCCTTATTTGAAATACACTTAAGAGCAGATAAGGGGAAGAGCAACAGATTGTAAAACAATGACTCAGTTAATTACACATTCATCTAAACCCTGCTAGCATTGAAAAATGGACATAGAAATGAGTGAACAAATGAATGATATGTACTATATATATGTGTTAGTGTGTGAATGTGTACAAGTGTATCACCATCAGCAGCATCAATTTAATATTCACTTCTATGCTTGAATAGGTCAGAATTTGTTGAGGCAGATTTTTTCTTTCTATCTGTCTGTCTGTCTATCTATCTATCTATCTCTCTATCAATCTATCTTTCTATCTTTGAAATGGGAAGGAAGAGCCATTTACATTGTACTTGTGGCTATAGTGAAAGATTGTGTATGGTGGATGTGTCTGAAAGGTCTAGAGACAAACACTTTCCTCTCTGGTGAATCTCTCATCAACTTTTTTTTCTTCCCTTCCCAAAAAGAAAAGCTCTACTTTGTATTTTGTCTCCTCTGTGTTCAGCCGTGTGTGGCCAATAAAGAAACATATCTATCTATCTATCTATCTTTATATATATATATATATATATATATTTATAAAATTAAATACTTGTGTATCCGCCCTATAGCTTCTTCAAAAAGGATGTGCAATTTATATATAGCTGGAAGCCAGGAGGAGGTGAGTAGTGATTTGGCTGCCTCTGCTGACCTACCATCAGAAGAGTGATATGGTTCAGGGTCAAAATATCTGATGAATGTTGGATACCGTCTGATGACATCAGTTCTTCCTCGCCAAAGCTCAAATTCAAGTTATCTTGCTTGTCTACTGTTTTAAGACCAGGCACATTGAAGAGAATATATTCTTTTACACCTGTAAGTGCAACCTACCCACGAACTAGCAAAATATATACCTTGTGTATGCGAGTTTGATATTGTTTATATACCTCCAACTGCTTTTAACTCATATTTGAACTTTTTTCTGTGGTATGAAATGTTGGGACATACCAACAGATGATTCTTACACCATTTTGCATAGAGTCATAGACAGTGATTTCGCTTGCATTGGGCCTCATTTCGGGTATGCAATATTGACAAGTCACAAAAATTACGAAACATCAATGCCCATCACTCCTGAATGGGATTTGATGTGAGTTATCTTTCTCGTCTATGACTTCCAGGTGTTTTAACACCAGGCACATTCAAGAGAATATATTTTCTTACACTTTTAAGTGCAGTCTACCCACAAAATAGCAAAACATAAACTTTGTGTATGTGTGTTCAATATTGTTTAAAGCCCTCAAGCTGCTTTTAACACATATTTGTATATATATATATATATATATGCATGCATGTATGAAGATTTGACAATGCTATTTGAATATAATTTACATTATATAACTATTAACTGTTTTTTTTATTAATGAAACACTCATAAGCTGGTGTAAGATTTTATAAACCATCTCTCCTCTTTTGTTTTGTTTCCTATAAGTACTCTGTGACATACCCAATGACAAATTCCAAGAAAATAATAAGTGCACTAATGAGTTCCCCTAATGGTTTCCCTTCAGACATGTAGAAATACACAAGGAAGCTTAAAAACTGGTTACTTGTATAATTTAAATTCTATGCTATATAAACAGATAAATAAATATGTGTGTGTGTGTGCGTGCACGTGTGTGTATTAGAAATGAAATTCTGAGTGTGAAAGCACAACTTGGAAATAAAAACCTATTCTTTGCATAACCCTTTACCTCCTCTACCCTTGGAACTGCTTTCATCCCTTCCCACACTATTTTTACCCGGATCAGTGTCCTTCTGTACTTTCAGTTATCCCTCCCTCTCCTCTGTCAAACCCTATCTTAACACCCCTCATAAATGTTATCATTTTCAACATTCTTTCATATTTACTATCACACCCCACTCACTATAGCTACCTTTATGTACCTCTACATCCCCCTCACCCACCTCTCCTACACCTTTCACATCATCCACCTACTTTATGATCTACCTTCCTTTCAGAGCCACTTCTATTTCTCTCACTTTATCCCTTCTTCATAATGGTATTTCCCATCTCTCTTTCTCTCTCACTCACTGTCTCTCGTTCTCTGACAGTATTTCTATCTTTCTCTAACTCTCTGGTGCCACATAAAAAAAAGCACCTAGTAAAGTGGTTGGTGTTAGGAAGGGCATTCAGTCATAGAAACCACGTCAAAATAGACTTGGTGCAACTCTCTGGTTTGCCAGCTCCTGTCAAACTGTCCTACCTATGCCAGCATGGAAGATGATGATTTTCTCTCACTATGGACTTTACTACTTTCACCAACTTTGGATTCTCAGCATCTTAGAAGTTGTAAGACTTCCTCTTTTGTCTGTTAAAAATGCCTTAAAACTGTGTCATACGCTTCCCCATCAATTGGCTGCCTTCTGTTTTTCAATTATCACTTCCTCACCATGACATGGACATTTCTATCTCTACAGACTTGTAACAGTTGTGTACTTTCCTGAACTTTTCACAAGTACAGTATTGTTATTTATTTAATTTTTATCATTGATTTATTGTAATAATTTTTTCCCCCAATTTCCCTGCAAAGTTTTTTATTAATTTTCTCTCATTCGCCCCCTTGAAATTGTATATTAATTTTTCTCATTTTGTTTTTCTTTTTCTATTTTCTTTCTTTTCATTCTCCCTTCTGTTTATACATTTTATATTCACCTCTATCACATTCTACTTGCTCTTCCACATGCTTCACATCCCTCACAGAACAAGTTTCTTTTTCTTGCACACCCCCATTGTACCCTGCTGTTGATAACTTTCTTCCACATTATAATATCTCACACTCGTAACCCTAACCCTAACCCTTCTACCTCCCAGCATTTCAATTACTTTCTCTTTTAACTCATTTGCACCCACTCCCAGCTCCTTCCATGTGCTCCTCATACATAATGATTATGCACACACACCAATACCCAATTCTCCTACAAACCCTTGCTGTTATACTCCCATACTTGCACACCTCTACACACACACACACACACACAGAGCTCCCTGCCCTTATGGCTATCTTAAAACATGGACACACTTCAATAGGTACCCCCCCCCCCAAACCCAATCTTCCCTTCTTAATTCATCCCTCATAGGACTGCATTCTCACCTGGCCCATCACCCTTTGCCCAGAGATCTTTTTCCTCCCTCTTCTCAACCACTTTCCCACTTTCACTTCCTCCCTCTGCTTCTCTTTCCCTTCCTATTTAACCATTAAACTAATACATTATTTGTTAAAACTTATCCTTCCATCTTGTATTTTTCTTTAAGTTTTTGTTCCTTTCCTTAACTATTACACACACACATACACACATATATAGTGTTTAGGTTGTGAATGGATAATTCATGGTTGAAGAATAGTAGGGTGGAATGAAGGGTGGTGTCATTTGTGTAAAAGTGTGAGATTCTGGATGTGGTAGCAAGCAAGTCATGGTGTATACAAGAAAGTGGACAAAATTAACCTGAGGGCATGCTGAAGGACAGAATGCGCTCCATCAACACATGCGGCAACAGTGTGATCCTGACAGGAAGCTAACAATCCAAGAGACCAAGAGATCAAAAATGCAATGAAGTTGCTTTAATTTTTTACTGTGCAAACTTTTTTTACAATTCCCACCTCTTACCACTGTGCCTACTTCTCCCACTATTCTATTGACTTGTTTCTGTCATCACCTGCTATCTACCAACTGACATCTACTACTATTGCCACAATGCTGCTTTGAACTGACAACCTACAACTAGCACAATAGACTTTATACCTTCTTACATATTTTTGCCAAATGATATCTTCATCCCTCCATATTATGACAAGATTTTCTGGAGAGCACATCACTCCACTAGCATGAGAGATAGGTACCTGTTGTTTGAAACGTTATTTCAGTCACATGTGACAAAGCCTGAACTAGTCAAAGATTACCACAGAGGAAATTGGGAATATGCTTGAGACTCTTAAAATTTGATAACATTAACTGCTAGCAACAATCTCCAATTCTTATGTGTTTGCTACTTTACCAAGATAGGGAGATTCACGTTTGTAACTCCCAGAGTCATCTCCTGGGAGGGTCACTGAAATAGTTAGCATTAGAGAAGTATATCTAACCAAAACTGGAGAGAGAGGAAGAAGAGGGGAGAGGAAAAAGGAGGAGGAGGGGAGAGAGAAGAAAGAACTGATTCCATACTTAAAAGTGATATTCAATCAAGATGAGTTTAGCCAGAGTGACGAGCAAGAATCAATGTACATTTCTCCAAAGTACAACAAAGAAAAACTGTAGAATTGATAGTTTTGTTTTGTTTTCTTGCTTTTAACCTTGCCATACTGTAGGATAACAAATACAAAAGAAATTGTGAAGTATTTCAGAGGGTTGATTTAAGAAAACAGTATGAAACTAATTTTGTTATCCATTCTCTATTTATTGTAATACAAATTTTCCATCCTAGACACATCATTCAATCATCTACCTACTAAAATCTACTAAAAGCTCAATTTTATACGAGGTCTGATCAATAAGTATCCGGACTGTTGCCATAGTGAGGTGCAGGAGTGGCTGTGTGGTAAGTAGCTTGCTTATCAACCACATGGTTCTGTGTTCAGTCCCACTTTGTGGCAACTTGGGCAAGTGTCTTCTACTATAGCCTCAGGCCAACCAAAGCCTTGTGTGTGAAATTTGGTAGATGGAAACTGAAAGAAGCCTGTTGTGCATATATAAATAATATATGTGTATGTGTTTGTCCCCCCAACATCACTTGACAACCGATGCTGGTGTGTTTATGTCCCTGTAACTTAGCAGTTTGGCAAAAGAGACCAATAGAATACGTACTAAGCTTACAAAGAATAAGTACTAAGGCCGATTTGCTTGACTAAAGGCAGTGCTCCAGCATGGCCGCAGTCAAATGACTGAAACAAATAAAATAAGAGTAAGAAGCTAAAGCATGCAGAGTGAAGCTCAGTTATATAGAGAAAAACATCACAGATGTGCGTGCAGCTGTGAGGGGAAAATGTCGAATCACTATCCACGAGTTATCTGAGGATGTGCAGATCAGTGAAGATTTCAGCTGACCAAAAAGACACTTGGGTTTCAGTTGCACAAGATCTCCTTGATAGTGTCAAGAACGATAAAATCTTTTTGCAAACTTTGCGTAGGCCTCTGAGCTTTTGGCAAAATTTGATGCAGATTCTCTGCTCAACTTTCTCTGTCATGGTCAATGAGATGATCACATGCTATATACCTTCCTTCCAGCCACTGCTGTAAACAGCGGAGGAGAGCTAGGATGTCAAAACTTAGTGCGCATGCACAGCAGAGTTCAAGGTCTATCTGTGCCAAGTGGCTTAACTCTGCGTGCTTTAGCTTCATTACTATGGCAACAGTTCAGATACTTATTGATCAGACCACATACATGCTATTTGTGCAGATATTTGTGCATGCTGATAGATATTAGTGTATATTTTGAAAGACATCCAATTGTAGACTGGATAGCAAAAATCCCTCATGTAAATATACATTAGACTTTAAATGGGAAGACAGGATGTATTTAGTTAACTTTACATTATCTCTGCTGTGGATAAAAATAGACCTCTTGTAAATACACAACTGGGTTTAGATGAAAGAATGGAAGTTGTTCCCTACTTCTCAAAAACTATCTCAACACCCATTATGACATAAGTAATACCACTAGCAGCACAACATTACTCCTAGGTTTTGGACCATGATTAGATTCTTTCATTATTATGTCTATTATTTAAATCTATGAATTATTTCAAGTGATCTGGCTAACATACTCCTGCATATTCCAATCTTTACCTCAAGAACAAGGTATGAGGTTATGCAGGAAAATGGATAATAAAATGAGACAATGACATGGGGAATGTAGTGTAAGACAGGATAGAATGGCAATGAAATCTTCACATGCGCACACACACACACACACACACTAATCACTTCTACATAGTATTGCAGTAGGCATGGCTCACAACACCTGTTCAGGAGGGGAAAAAAAAAAAAGAAAAATACAGAAATGAAAAAAGAAAAGCAAAAACAACTTTTGATAAAAGTACATAATTCAAAATGTGTACAGAAATGAAAGAGAGTAAAAGAAAAGAGGTACTGCTGCTGCTCATCTTAAATCAGCATTAGATTTAGTAAAACTATCTTCATTTGAGTCTTTTGGGCTATGTTCAAACATTCCTATTCTTTATCATACTGAATTAGTGCAAAGGTGATGTGGAAAAATTAGTAGAGTACCCTTTCCAGGATTAAATCATTTCTGCCTGAATTTCTGAGATGAGCTATTTTCATTATTATACAATGATACATTCAAATTTTGGTTCTCAGTCGTATTTAGACTTGTACTCTCTGCCCTTCTTCAGGTACTTGCTACATTGGAATTTTGAACTGAAGTTTTGCTAAATGCATGAGGACAGATTGCTCAGTCTGTTGTTTATTGCCAGGGATATTTTATTAGTAATTCTAATTGTGATGCCATTTACTCATTCTCTTGGAATCAGAGTAAATTAACTAACTCTGTTCTGTTTGAACTGCAACATTTAACACTTCATTGAATTTATATTCACTATCCTGTAAGACAATTACTGTATTTACCAGCACTTTTTCCATTTTTAAATGTATCAAAAAAATCACCTTGTGTCTACTGCAACTGTATTATGGATGGGAAGCCAGGTGCCATAGGCTAAGGAATTTATTAGGAACAATAACTGTTACCATCATCATCATTATCATCATTTAATGCTTGTTTTCTATGCTGGCATGGGTTAAATGATTTGACTGGGACTGGTAAGCCAGAGAGCTGCACCAGGCTCTAGTCATCTGTTTTGGCTTGGTTTCTATGGCTGGATGCCCTTCCTAATGCCAACCACTTTACAGAGTATGCCAGGTGTTTTTTCAAAACAATATGAATAAATAAGCATTACAATTGACTGAATAATCTGAATGCTAAAGGGTTAAGGTGCCCACGAGGCTTTTATGCTCTCAAGTATGGTAGGTTATGGGAGAACTGTATCTCAACTTGTCTACTTTCAGATTTAAAGATGTTTATATATTGTGGCTGTCATGTTTTGCTATCACAACTGGCCACCAGAGTGGTGCACCACTGCTTTAGTTTTATAAGCATTCACTCATTGCAAATAGCTGACTAACAGATGAAAGTTTGTCAACATTACGTTAACCTTTCTGAGATAATTTTTCATTGAGATCATAGATAGATTCTTCTTAAAGGTAATTTGGTCATTAAATAGTGTAAGGTATACAATAGGTGTACGTTATGTATACTCAGGATGGGAGTATAATGAGATTATATGACCTCTCAACATAAATGCCAACCTGCCATTAGCAAATGTTACTAAGTTTATGTTAACAGACTGTGATAATTTGGCTTGTTTTCAATATCTTGTGCCAATCTCTAATTGTGGAGAGAACCTGTAGAAGGGATAGACCCAGGAAGATGTAGGATGGGGTGATGAAATATAATCCTTTGGTTGTTGAGTCTCACGGAAGCAATGACAAGTGGTTGAGACTTCTGGCAATTTGCTGTGCCTGAGGTGACATGTCAAGCTAAGTGAAACATGATCATTGCCAGTGCTGGTGACACATAAAAGGCACCTGTGTCAGTGACATGTGAAAATCACCTGTGCTGGTGACACATAAAAAACACCTGGCACACTCTGTAAAGTGGCTGGTGTTAAGAAAGGCATCCAGCCATAGAAACCAAGCCAAAACAGATGACTAGAGCCTGGTGCTACTTCTCTCAATGTAGACTCCAACTAAGTTGAGGTGTCTTGTCTTGCAAGTTATTTGTGCTGGTGTCACAAAAAACACCTTGTACACTCAGTAAAGGGTTTGGTATTAGGAAAGACATCCAGCCATAGAAACTATACTAAAGCCTGGTACAGTCCTGTAGCTCACTGGTTTCAATTGAACCAATAAATAATTTTTCTGTGTATTTTTACTAGAAAAAAAAATTATCTATTATTCTATTTAGAAACTTCTTAACATTCACATTCTTCCTCTCTTTTATAAGAAATTCATCTTAGAATTGGGACAGCTTTAGGTGCTTCAAAGATTGTGTGTATGCCTGTCTCTCTGTTACTGCTGTCTGTCACTTTGGTCATTCATTCCAACTCTAAACAAAGAACAATTTTCTAAGTAAGATATGATTTGCTCATTTTTTTGTTTCTCCAGTAAATAAATATTTGTATTATTAGTTTGTACAAATGTGGCGAGCTGGCAGAATCTTTAGAATATCAGTCAAAATACCAACTCATTACCTATCCTGGATACAAGGAAATAAAAAAAATGGAAGAAATTCAAAAAAATAGTGCTCATAGGAACTGCTCACATCCTATGAAAAATATTGTCTATGTAATTCCAAAAACATTTTAATCTGAGAACATTATCAAAAGTACTTTTAAATGTACATATTAGCACACACCTTTTATTGTCACCTTAAGATCATACTATCACCTTATCATCAAATTACTTTTAAAACAAATTCCTAATTTTCTTACGCTTTGACAGACATTCTCTAGAACAACACTATGCAAAACCAAAAATATAGCACCCTAGTCAATATCGACTTGAACTTCTAACTTGTCTCTTGAAGTTTATGAGTGAGACTTGGAGTCAACTTGTACAAATACAAAGCAAAAGTCAAACAAATAATAATAATAATAATAATAATAATAATAATAATAATAATAATCATACTACTACTACTACTACTACTACTACTACTACTACTACTACTACTACCTGGGGGAGCATCATAGCCATGTGTTGAGAGGAATTCTTTGGGGTTTGAATAATTCACCTCTAGAAATATGGATGTTTCATTCATTATCATTAAACAAACCTTATTCAAGGACCTTGAGTGGGATGGGCTACTCAACCTGAAGAAAATTCTAACTAGGCATGTGCTGTTTATTTTGATATGAAATCCCCATGTCACACATACATGGTTGTGATGCATGTGTACTCTTATCAGACAGGCAGTCATGATGGGTATGCTGGGCTTCATATATTTGTACCCTGGTGTCCCTTTGATGGCATGCACTGCTCCCTTACTCAATAATAATGATAATAATAATATCAGACAATGGCTCTCATGGCTGTTGATCTTAACTGATTGGAAGTATTATCATGTACATGGTTTGTCTTGGTACAACATAATCTGCTCAATACCACAGATTTGCTTGTCAGCATGCCCTTGATGGCTGGTGATATGTGCATGATATGGGGAGCATCACAGCCATGTATTGAGAGGAATTTTTGTGGAGTTTGAATACTTCACCTTTGGAAACATAGGCGTTTTGTTCATTATACTTAAACAAATATTGTTCAGGGACATTTTGAGCAGAATGGGCTAAATGATCTGAAGAAAATTCTAACTGGGCCCCACCTGCAAGGTCATGTGCTGTTTATCTTGATATAAGATCACCATGTCACGATGGGTATATTAGGCTTCATGTATTTGTACCCTAGTATTACTTTGATGGCATGCACTGCTCTCTCACTCAATAATAATAATAATAATAATAATAATAATAATGATGATAATCCCTGTAGGAGTAAAAACAAGACTTGTTTAAAGGCAGATGAATATTCTTTATTATTACTGTTGATGAAGCCATTGTTGCTTACGACAGCAGTAATAATAGTAATAATGAATATTCCAAGAACAAAAATAGTAGAGAACATCTTCATCAGAGTAAATCTACCACAGAGGGAATAGGGTCCCTTTAGCCTTGGCTGGCATCCCCCTAGAGAAAGTGTCTCAAAAAAAAAAAAAAACACTGGTGGTTGTGATACCTCACCAACACAGCCCTCTTTATGAGTGTAATGCCAAATAAAAATCATCACAACTGCATTCATGAGACCCAAACCCTGAGTGAAGTGTTCCACAGTGCAGCAGGTGGGACCTTGTCATTATCCAAGATAAGGAGAAAATAGACTGAAAATGACAATAGAATGTAATGGAATGTTATTATAGAAGCAAGTCCACCAAAACTGGATACCGGAAAAGAAAATAATTTTTGGGCAGAGTATGCTCCCTAAAATAGAGCAAAGACTTCTAGTCCACCTAAATTTAATCCTGTAAAGATAGTGGCTATCCTAGTTGGAACTAGAGATCTCCACATAATGAAAGAGTGTGAATGTGACTATGCTGAACATGAAGAACAAAAAGCAGAACAAGAACAGGAATAAACAGAAGGACCAATAACTACTCATAAAAGAAACAGCTGCCCAGATGATGGTGAATTCTACTTTGTGGAGGGAAAGATTGTTACAGAGGAAGAAACTACATCTGAATGAAGTGTGAAATAGTGAAAGAAAGGTGCTGCCAGCTCTGAGGGGAATCTATATAAAGTAACGGAAATCAACACTGAATACATAACAGATCTAAATTACCATATATACTGTGCAGCCTCTGTTGCTGTACAATGTTTTGGGGGTTAAAAGCAAAAGAAAAACAAAGGACAATGTTCCATCGTGGGAACAAAGGTTTGAGAACCAAATTGAACAGCCTGAGAGAGACCTTGGACAGATGCATGCAATCAGAAAAAAAGAGGTTAAGGGAAAGACATAGAAATGAACGGCAAAGGAAGTGCAACACAAGGCACAAAAGACTGCAAGCAGTTAAAGAACTGAGACAAAATATCAAAGTGGTGTCAGGTGAAACAAAAACATACCAACAGAGAACAAATCAGTAGCAGCAGAATAGACTCAAGAATGACGGAAAAAATTTTATAAACAACTGAACAATGAAGAAGAGCAGCAGGGAAATTATTTGCTAGATGTAGCAGCAAGAAAATTCTGTGTGGTATGATACATGGCTGTTCATTTCCCAAAAGTCCAGTACTGGCCTAACTTTGCCCTTTGTTGGCTGCACCACTGCTATTAGAGGTAGCACTCCGCTCATCACCTCTTCCTTCCATGGCATAAGGACACCTTTCTTAATCCACTTCTCTACCTCTTCTTCAAACTTACTCCTGGTGTGCTCTTTCAGGGTATGCTGGCAGCAGCTCACCCTGTTCTTCAGCATTGGGGGTCCCTCTTTCCAGCACCACTATCATCTATCGCTGACCATTGAATGCCATCTGAAAATCCTTCTCTTCAATGGCATAGGCAGTGCAGTTCCTCGCGGGGCTCTGCTCCCGCTCACATTCCTGACTCACGGCATCTCCATGGCACCAAACGGAACCACATCTTCTCCAACACTGACACTCCCAAGGCGATCAATCGCGTCTGGCCCCATTACAACGTCAATCCCATCTAGTAGTCGATCACGATCGCCTGCAGCCTTAGCATTGTGCCTCACACCACTATATATCCACGTCTGCACCTGTATAGTAGAAGTCACTTCAGTGATCCTCACCCAGTCTGAGCAGCTGCTATCTGACCAACCCGGGAGCAAATTTCCTGATGTTTGTTCATGATACTTCGGCCGGCGAAAAAAGGCTGCCCTCTCCTGTCTCCCTTGCACTTCCCTTCTCATGCTTCCTCTTCCAGTCAGTCCCTTGACTATTGACGTCATGGCCCTCTTCTTCCGGCTCATCCCCACAATATACATATATATACATACATATGTACACATATATACACACATACATATATTTATACATATATACAAATATATATATATATACATACATTATATATATACATACATACATATATATATACATACATACATATATATATATACATACATACATATATATATACATACATACATATATATATATATACATACATACATATATATATATATACATACATACATATATATATATATATACATACATACATATATATATATATA
>NC_069001.1:20228804-20229569 GCF_001194135.2 Octopus bimaculoides | reverse complement strand
ATATATATATACATGAGAAAGAATAAGTTCAAGTAGAACAATTCAAACTTTTTGGGGAGTCCAAAAAGAAATATTTTTAATAAATATTCATCATATCAAAATGATAGCCTGCTAAAGCAAGCAATTAAAATATGAAAATAACAAGTAAAACGTTCGTTATAAGCATGTATAAGATAAAATCTTATATAAACTTATATAACACTACTAACAATTATAAAAATGGAGTAGAGGCGTTAAACGTTCAAATTGGAATTTAATTTCCACATATGACCGTTTCAAATGGCAATGTAAGAAAAAACATTAATTATGATAATAATAATTAAAATAGTTATGTATTCCCATTCTTGTCAATGTAAAAAATTGAAGGAAAACATCAAAAAAGGTATTACCGAAAGAAATTTAGAAGGAAAAACAAAGAGGTTATGTCAGAGAAGCTGACCGTATATTTGCAAATAAATTGTAAAAGGAGAAAAAAGAAGAGAAACAGGGACATGTATTTTCCTTGCATATAAATATATGTATGTGTATATTTATCATCATCATCATCATCATCGTTTAACGTCCGCTTTCCATGCTAGCATGGGTTGGACGATTTGACTGAGGACTGGTGAAACCGGATGGCAACACCAGGCTCCAGTCTGATTTGGCAGAGTTTCTACAGCTGGATGCCCTTCCTAACGCCAACCACTCAGAGAGTGTAGTGGGTGCTTTTACGTGTCACCCGCACGAAAACGGCCACGCTCAAAATGGTGTCTTTTATGTGCC
>NC_069001.1:20218267-20227879 GCF_001194135.2 Octopus bimaculoides | reverse complement strand
ACTGCCATGTAGCATGGTTGTTCGTACGCATGCGTCATACAGTCTGCCTTTTACTCTGAGTGAGAGTCCCTTTGTCGCCAGCAGGGGTAAGAGCTCTCTAAACTTTGCCCAGGCTATTCTTATTCTATTTTTTATATGCACGGAAAATACAAACCATTGCAGGAATCCACCATTCCTAATGCATGAAATATGTGTGTGTCTATGTATACGTGTGTGTGTGTATATATATATATATATATATATATATATATATATATTTCTCCTTTTATATACCTTTTCATTTCTACAAAACTGTACTCCTCTCAAAATCTATTGCTGACTTCGATTCTACTCTTATCATCATCCTCATTATAATGTCCATCTTTTCATGTTTGCAGAGGTTAGTTGGAATGTGCTGAAGCAGGATTTTCTATAGCCAGATACACTTCCTGCTGCCTCACCTGACTCAAAGATGATATTTTCCCATGGCTAGACATGTTTTCACAAAATACTGGGAAGGAACGATACCACTTATGTGAAGGTGATGTTCATCAACAACTATTGTGAGATGTAAAGACAAGGAGATGCAACATACACACACACACACAGACACACACACACAGGGGTTGGACAAAATAATGGAAACACCTAGCAACATAGCATCATAATTTTTAAATATTTATAAAACTGTCAAAAGCTTGTTCATTTTTATGTTTTTTGATTTATTATTAGTGTTGTGTAATATGTTTTGCTAAAATTGCTGTTCCTTTTCAGATATCATCAGAAAAAGGTAATTAAATGCCAGATCTATCAGACTTTCAAAGAGGTCAAATTGTTGGTGCTCGTATAACAGGCACTAGCGTAATGAAAACAACCAAAATGTTTGGTGTATCAAGAAGTACTGTCTCGAAAGTAATGAGAAAGAGAGAAAAACTTCGTCAAAATAAAACTCCGGAAGAAAGCCAAAACTTTCAGATAGGGACTCTTACATGAATTGTTAGAAAGCATCACAAAAGTACAGCTCCCAATATTACTTGAGAGGTTAATGACCACCTCGAGAACCTAGTTTCCACAAAAACTGTTCGCCGGGAGCTGCACAAAGCTGGATTTCACGGGAGGGCTGCAATCAGAAAACCACTACTTTCAAAAACAAACATTGCAAAGCATTTAGAGTGGAGTAAAAACCCTACAGAATTGGTCCCTAGAGCAGTGGAAGAATGTTATTTTCTCAGATGAGTCATCCTTTACCTTATTTCCGACCACTGGCCAAGTATACGTGTGAAGACAGCCAAAAGAAGCATTTGACCTAGACAGATCCTCATCTGTGATGATCTGGGGGGCTATATCTTGGAAATCCGCCGGCCCAATGGTTTCCCTTCATGGAAGAATTAATAGTCAAGACTATTTAAGCATTTTATCTGATCAAATTCATCCTATGGTTGTGGAACTGTTTCCGGAGGGAAACGCAATCTTTCAGGATGATAATGCACCAATTCACATAGCTAAAGTTGTTACTGAATGGCACGAGGAACATTCTAGTGAAGTTGAACATCTTATCTGGCCACCACTGTCCCCAGATCTCAATATTATTGAACATTTATGGTGCATTTTAGAAAAACAAGTAAGGAGTCGGTATCCTCCACCATCATCACTACAAAAACTAGAGACTGTTTCAGTTGAAGAATGGACAAAAATTACTTTGGAAACAATTCAAACTTTGTACAGGTCCATACCTCATAGAATTCAAGCTGTAATTACTGCCAAAGGCAGTCCTACCCCATATTAAAATAAATTTGTTTGAAATTTTAAGGTGTTTCCATTATTTTGTCCAACCCTTGAACATCTTGTCAAGTCTATACCTGCTGCTGCCACAGAATTCTTAACTGTCTCATCTTTCATGTCTCCATCACCCATATTACAAGCTTAGTGACATTATGTAAGATCTTCCTACACTCAATGCCTTCACCACCATTCTCATCACTCTTCCTTTCTTACCCATCACTAAGCCTATGTAAAAGAAAATGTATTAGAATTGTTCCTATACACTGTACTTTTACTCTTTCTGCCCTTCATCACTTCTATTGTCATCCATCATTTACTTTCGTCTACTTCTTTTCTTATACATTACTGCTACTCTCTTTCTCCACTCCAATCACTTTGTCTCTTCTACAATACTCTTGCTCTTTTCACCTACTCATTCTCATAGGTCTTCTGTCGTCTCTTACTCTCGTATCCTGCTTCTCAATCATGCTGCCTTGAGTAAACATACATATCTTAGTGTGGCGAAACTCTTAACCTTTAGAATGTACATACTGTGCCATGATGGAATATATCTAGTGCGTTCTGGGAATGGTTGGTGAATGAATGGAGAAACATTGGCTCAAGAGGTCTCTTTGCTCCCATCTACACAGAGGATATGATAACTGCTCTAGTGTTGGTGACATGATAAACCACAGCCAGTGCACTCTGTAAAGAGGTTGGTGAAAGAGTTGAGGAGTTGGCAATCCTTCTTGTGCTGATACCACAATAAAATGCACCCTGTGCACTTTTTAAAGTGTTTGGTGATAGGAAGGGTATCCAGTCATGGACCCTAAGCTAAAAATAAAACGGTATGAGAATCAGTATCTGAGGACAGTGACACCCAATAAGAACTGACTTGGAACATGATCACTCATCTAACCCATGCCACCACGGGAAACAGACATAATGATGATAGTGATGTTAATGGTTTTCCTTTTCTAAACCATTACAATTTCAATTCATTAAAAATTATTTTCAGCTCATTTCATTAAGTATGGTAGCTAGTGCTTTATTATTGTATGAGTGTGAGTTGAAAGAAACAGTAAGAAGACTCTAAATTCTGAGTTTAATCTTTTTGATAAGAACTCATCTGAGACAATGTCCCATTTTAAATGTTCATTAAACCTTCCATCATTATAAGAACATTTTGTTAAGTTATTTTCCAAACACCAGCTTTGTGATTTTAGTAACCCTTTCAAAATTAATAAAAGTTTTCATTATACATATCATGAATGAGTTAAATCATATCAGAGTCAATTTTATCTCTTTAGAATTGATAAACTGAATACTAGTAAATACAGGGAACAATTTGACAAACAATGGCTAAGACTGTAAAACACAAAATTAAATATATTTAGTTTTATCATTTCCATTTCTGGGTTTGAGGACCAGGAATAATGATATAATAGGGGGTCTATTCAATCAATTGTCTCCCTATTTTCCAAACATGGTACTTAGTTAAATCAAACTGCAGTTAAAGAATGAAAAGAGATGGCAGCATTTTGGCTGGAATGCTTTTCACAATTTAGTTTCTTTTTTCATTCTGAGTTCAATCAAATACCAACAGCTTTCCAGCTGAAAGGTCTTCAATTCACCCTATCATTATGGCTGTTTTTAAAGTCTCTAATAAAGATACTTCAATTCTAAAAGGTAAATTAATTTTTAATATAAATAGGTTATATGTAACTTGCAGTATGTTTTGTTCCTCTTTTTGTTTTTTTGGTGATCGGTATGCTGGGTTCAAAGATTCTCAGAATATCCTATCTAGGAAAAGCTATGTATTTAAATTTCTAAAATGATAGACACAATATCATTATTACCAAAATCAGATTAATATTAGTCACTGAGGTATATTTTCTTCTCATTTACAAGTATTATTAATTAATTAGATTTTTTTCCCTTTAAGTATGCTGAACTTTCATGCATATGGCATCTCTGGTAATGTCAATTACCACTAGACACAACACATTAAATGCATGAGAATTCCAGCACTTATGCTGGTAAAGTTTGCAATAGAACTAGTCTAGAAACTAAGTTGGTAGTTCATACATATCCAACAAAATGTAACTGTTGGCTCTGAAGTCCACTCTGTATTCGCTACAAGAGGAAGATTTGCCTCTTATATCTAGCGCCATAAGAACCTGTGTTAAGCAATAACCGAGTCCCAAGAAAAGCCTAGAGTGTATCCTTATAAGTAGGCAAACTAAAAGAGCATTGCAAACTTAAGGGAGTAGCCCAGGAACACATCAAAATACTTGCAGGAGATTCGAACTCCAGGCTCAAGAAAATCTTAAAGTTATATTGAAAAAAAAAAAAAAATAGCAACAATGAAAAAAGAAATGAAAGGAAAGGATAATGTTGGATTCATTTACATAACTTATTATCATCATTATCTTGATTAACTGTTAATTAAAGCCAATAGTTGTAAATCTATGTTAGCAAAGATTATCACAAATGTTGTCGTCATCTCAACTAATAATTCAATTACTGAATTACACTTATTTTGTCATCCGTCTGCGTATTCCACACCTCATAAAAACGTTAATAAAGAATAAATGCAATACACATAATTAGTACAACTAAAATTTAGTATGCAATTAACATGCTGCTGCACAAAGAATAGAAAAAAACATATTGAATGAATTGTATTTTTGTCAAATACTAAATATTATAAACCTCATTAACTAACCATTTAGTCTTACTCTCACACACGTATACATGTATGGGTACGTTATAGGTTTTATGGAGAAAAATATGAAACCTACAAGATTACTTCTCATATTGGTGTGTGTGTGTGTGTGATTCATTTCCATTCCTAAGAATATCTTGTTATGGCACAACACAATTGTTTGGCTATAGCAGCAATGTTTGAACTCAAAAACTTGATTAGAGCAAGCACCTTAATTTCATAGCCATATCTTTGAAAGAGTGAAGAAGAAAATTCAGAGAAGTAAATAAAGTGAAAATAGATACAGGAACTTACCAGAAACATCCTGTCGTTGAGGTGCGTTATCTTCGAAAGGTAATAAGGTATTTTTATGATCACCAGTAGCCGAATTGACACTGTTGAAATTCAACAGGTCATCAGTGTTGTTCAGTAAATTATCCTGGAGCTGCTGACTCTTCAAGTCAATGTTTTTGTTGGTCACAGACAAGTCAATAAGAGTTCCAATCTGGTTTTCAGAACTTCTAGCCAAACTATCACAGTCACTGGCCACAGTAATGCCAGAAAGTGGCTTGTTCAAATGAGAGATTGGAGACTGTTTTGGTGTTGTCGACCTATTTTACAAATTACAGAAAATAAATTTTAAAAAAGAACAGTATATAATAATTTCCAAATAATAACAACAATGATTTTGTTAAGAATCATTTCCTTGACAGGCACAAAGCTATGAATTTGTTGAAGAATAAAAATCCCTTTGCAGTGTTCACTGACACTTGGAGAATGAAAGCAAAATTGATACTAGAGCAATTTTACTTATAACATGTGTGCATTTGCCAAATAACTTCTGATCTGGAAGCTCATCCACCATTGATTTCACGAGATTGTCAGGATGTGAAGACTACTTTTAAAGACACTGGACTATGAAAAGTAAAGTCAACTTTAGCAATTCAAAACTTATAGGAAATATACTATGTACATTAATGCAATTAGTACAGTTATCTACTATTTCAGTCAGTCACATTAATAATCATTTTGAGAGGGCATTATATTTATCCAATCACCCTAGAACAGTAATGGAAAAGAACAAGACAATAAAATAAAGCTCTTATACAGGAGTATGTCCTCATAAATGAAACCTTCCCAGTACTAGATAGGAAATATACATAGAAGGTAGTCATACCCCAATACCCACAGTTTATATATACACAGGTAGAGTAGTTAGTAGGCTATTATGTATGTGTGTATATATATAGGTAAATGGATATGTAAGTAAACACATAGATAGGTACATAGATAATATGGACAGACAAGCACACACACACACACACATACGCAAATGAAGACCGAAACACATGTCCATATACACAGACACACATTTCACACACACAAGGACACATAGAGACACACATCTATACATAACAGACACACGTACATAGTCCCACAAACCCATTCACATAGACATACTCAAACACACACACACGCAAGGAGACAGACAGAAGTAAACACACAAATACATGAATATGCAGAATACATACATACACACAAATGTACACATGAATATACATACATGAGTGCATGCAAATGAACACTGACACACACAAACAAAATGAACGCAGGTCTGATAATGGATGGAGTCAACGACTATTGAAAAGGTTGCAACATAACGAAAATTTTAGAAAAAATAAGTAAATGAGTGGAGATTGAACCGTTGAGTGTGTTAAATAATATGGCACTAAAAGAGAATGACTCTCCCCAGACACAATAAATTACAGCTCTTATTGTTTTATTTGTATTAGCATAGGCTTGCAGTAAGAAAATGATATCTATTTTAAATGATTCTCTAGACTAACCCTTCAGATTATTCTGTCAAATGTAATATCTATTTATTCAAATTATTTTGAATTAATCATGCATCATCTCATAGTTTTGAGATTTTGATTATGTGACTGTTTATTCATAGAATTACATTGTAGAATGATAGGCCAGATCTGATCAGTTTCACCATAAAACAAAGAGAATGTTTGGGCCATATATGGCTAGCTTAAACGCTAAAGGGTTAATCTTTTAAATAGTTAAGTTGGTTGGTAGATTATATTTGTTGCATTCAAAACAACACCACCACCTGATCCTCGGATGCCTTTAGCAGCGTCCACTCTGTGGCAAGCATTCAGCCCAAGACTCTGGCTTCAAGATATCATCCTGTCTTCTCACTAGTCTTGAAGACCATATAAAGAGTTATAGGCACTGCTTTTCTTCTTGATTAAGCAATAAAAAAACATCCCAGTATGAACTTTCTTTTAACAACCAATACTACATTATTTTCATTTTTATTCTAAGAATTATGCAATTAAAAGCTTATCAAAACCCTTCATCATTGATGAACTAATTATATTCCTTAGACACAAACATTAACAACGATTTGAAGTAGAACTTAAAATTTAAATTGAAGAATGCTGCATACAAACATAAAATGGAGTCAGCCTTGCATTTCATGACTATACTTATGTTTATGTATATCTGCAGGATGATAAACAACAGAATAACTAAGCAAACACCACCAACGTTGACAATGTTCATAAAGAATCTGTTGTGTACAAGGATTAAATCGATCAATCAATCAACTCCTTCCCCACAATTATATGGTCTATTACTGAAGTTAGAAAATTGTTCTTATTATGAAACAATGTTATATATTCTTCGTATTCACTACCACTTCTAAACAATGGAATCAGACCGCCTCTTTATCTTGGACAGTCATAGCAGAAGTAACATTAGTTTTAGTAGTATTAGAGTTGTGTAGTGGTGGTGGTGGTGAACATAATAGTAGTTATAATAGTTATGACATTGTAGACGTTTTATTGCAAAGCCCCAGGTCAAGCCTGATTGAGCAGACCTATGATCAAAAACATTCTTGTTCTGATCATCCTATCTTTTTAGGCCTCTGGACTACTTTACCTAAAATGTCCTTTCATTAAGATGGAGTGTGATTTTAGGGACACTTGGTTGCTATTTCTAACATTGTTGGTTCAATGATAACATGCTAGTGATATTGTATGACTTTATAATGTCAGCCCATGATCAAAAGCATTCCAACCATGGCCATCTATCTTTTTATACATCTGGGGCTCCCTTGCTCAATATACCTTCCTTTTGTGGATAACTTGAATAGATGAAGCATATAGATATTTTGTACTAATAAGCTAATTTCAGCTGTCATGGGTGCAGAGCATTGATAATGAAATTAGCCTCTGTTATCTTCAAGTGTAAGTAACATGCAGAAAAATTTTAATGATTTTTTAAGGTCATAACAGCTGTATGATATTAAACAAAATATTCAGTCAAATAAATTTACAGTGATGAAGATGGTAGTGGTGTTGGCTTTTGTTTGGCTCCAGGTTAGCCCTGATTGAGTAAACATGATAAAAGGTATTTCTGCCATTACCGGGTGCAGGCATGGCTGTGTGGTTCCAGATTCAGTCCCACTGTGTGGCACCTTGGGCAAGTGTTTGCTACTATAGTATCAGGTTGACCAAAGCCTTGTGAATGGATCTGGTGGACAGAAACTAAAAGAAGCCTGTCATATATATATATATATATATATATCATCATCATTTAATGCCCATCTTCCATGCTGGCATGGTTTCTATGACTGGATGCTCTTTCTAACACCATCCACTTCACAGAGTGTACTGGGTGCATTTTACACAGCACCAGCTTGGGTGCATTTTACATGGCACCAGCATCTATGAGCCCACAAGATTAGGGACGCTCAGCTGGAGAAGGTTGCAGGGTATGAGACTGTATGCAAGGGCAACCACACTTTTACTTAGCTTGACATGTCTTTTCAAGCACAGCAAACCATATGAGGGTCCCTTTGTTGATTCCCATCATCTCCTCTGTGAGTCCCAACATTTTCTAGCATCTACTCCTTCCACATGTTCCCTCTGCAATTAGAGATTGGCACTCTTGATGCAACTGTCTTCATTCATATGCATTACATGGCCATTCCAGTGCAGTCTTCTCTCTTGTACACTACATCTGATGCCTTGTATACCCAGTTTTTTTCCCCCAGATCACTTACACTCTGTCATAGATGCACACTGACATTACCCATCCAGCAAAGCATACTGGCTTCATTTCTTTCAAGTTTTTGCATATCTTCAGTAGCCACACACACACATATATGTGCATATCTTTGTCCCCACCACCACTGCTTGACAACTGGTGTTGGCGTTTACATCCTTGTAACTTAGCAGTTCAGCAGAATACACCAGTAGAATAAGTACAAGGCTTTACAAAAAAATAAGTACTGGGGTTGATAAGTTTGACTAAAAGTTTTCAAGGCAGTGCCCCAGTATGGCCGTAGTCTAAAGATATTTCATTTCATCAGTACCTAGATTACACAATGTTATCAACTTTCTATTTATTTTTATAGAAAAAGTAAAGTGTGTGTGAGAGAAATTTGTTTTCTATTTCTAGCAAGTAGAGCAGCCATATTGACTTGATGGAAGCTTTTTGATAGTTGTAGTGGGTGACCTTATTATTGCCATAAGAGTGAAATGAAATCTGGAGAAGGTGGATATGTTGCAAGTGAATTGTGAAGAATTATATTATTAAATTCGGATGGTAACAAGAGTAATGAGAAACATAACTGAAGGTTACAGGACAATTGTGAGTAAGAGTATTAATTACTGGAATTAAGGGGGCATTTAGAGGATAGACAAGCAACAAGTTATTCTGAGTATTTATATCATTGTCACTAACATTGCTATCATCATTATAAAATCTCGACACAGTCTCTTACTAAACTAGAAATAATAGCCAAATCATCTTCATATTGGCAAATTTAATTCCTAAATATGCAGTTTTCATTTCAGTAACTTTCAATGTTTTTTTTTGTTTTTCTGTCCTTTGCAGTATTGTATGAAACTTTTCTTTTACAGAGTTTTCATTTTTACAAATTCATGTCCAGCTATAGTAATAAAACAGACAAAAGAAAAAAAAAAAAAACTCAAGACATTTCTCAAGATTTAAAGCCACCCTCATCACTTCAAACTTCTGTAACTGAACTAAAACAAGAGTGAGTTTGGGAATATGTGCCTTCATCTGTATAGTAGGGTATCTATACATACACGTGAATATATTTTTCATATGTATGTGTGTGTATA
>NC_069001.1:20211823-20218074 GCF_001194135.2 Octopus bimaculoides | reverse complement strand
TACCTAGTACTTATTCTATCAGTCTCTTTTGCCGAACCGCTAAGTTACAGGGACGTAAACACACCACCATCGGTTGTCAAGCGATGTTGGGGGGGACAAACACAGACACACAAACATATACACACACATACATATACATATATACAACAGGCTTCTTTCAGTTTCCGTCTACCAAATCCACTCACAAGGCTTTGGTTGGCCCGAGGCTATAGTAGAAGACACTTGCCCAAGGTGCCACGCAGTGGGACTGAACCCAGAACCATGTGGTTGGTAAGCAAGCTACTTACCACACAGCCGCTCCTGTATATATATATATATATATATATATATACAGGTATGTTGGTGCAAACAGGGAAAATAGAACTCAAAATATGAGCATATGTTAATTCATTCTAGAACATTCCACAGGGAAATAGATTTATTCATTTATCAACAACTAAATAAACTTACAGGCCTTTGACCTATTACTAGTTTGATAAGTGCCAATGCATGAAACTCTCGGACCTTCAGTCATTGTTACTTCTGCTAAATATTAATAAAAATATATATATACATAGTGGAAGAGGGAGACACAAAAAAGATATGTGACAAAGAAGTGAAAGCTGATCTCAGAGTCACACACACAATTCTCGAGCAGAATCAGTATAATACTGTGTTACAAGGTTGTACCTTTTGTATTGAATATATGACCCACACTACTGGCTTCAATATAGTTTCTACCTCACAAGTCATATGTCAGCAATATGTTTTTTGTCTTAAAACCCAGTCGTAGTGTTGTAGGGGCTTTCTTGATAATTTTTGGTTATCTCACCCCCCTAAAAAAATTTAGTTTATGAGACAAGAGATTGGATTAAAAGGGTTAGATCCTTTTGATTCAATACTTCAACACATTGTTGACTTTTGGCCTCCTCAATAGGAATGGTATAATTTGTTATAAAAATGTTATCAGATTCAGTAAAATGTTTATTGCAGTTTTTGTGTTTATTAATTTTTTCAATTTTCATGTTTATTAATCTTTTCAGTTCTGTATGATTTGTTATAAAATTATTATCAGATTCAATATGAGGTTTCATCGTTTCACTTTTTTTTTTTTATTAAGAGTTGAACAATTCTTTAAGTTGAGGGAGATAAAAGTACCGATATTTCTCATAAAACGTGGGGAGGATAACCCAATATTTTAATGGGGGTGAGATAACCAAAAAGTACTGCTTTCTCTTGACCAAAAAGCATGCTGAGTGTTAGCAAATAATTTTCTTCAAGGAATGTGATTAGTTGTTTCCATTTGTCAATTTGTTCCATGACTTAACGGGTATGTGTGGTTAGAGAGATAGGCTTGCAATTTTCAGGATCTGCTCTGCTTCCATCTTTATGAATAAGGCATACTATGCTGTCTTTAAATTTGCCTGGATGCTTGCCACTTTCAAAGAAAGAGAGACTGTAGTCATTTTGTTAGGGTTCATTTATATGTTTTTAGAAGGATTGCTGTGAATCCATTAGGACCAATAACAAAGTTTAGGCTTATTTAATCTATGGCTAGTATTACATCTTTTGTGTTGATGTAATCAATCACTGCTGCCTTCTCTTCTGCATCTATAGTGGTAAAGAACTCATCTGGTTTGCTCATTTGCTTGTGCCACAGAGGGGAAGTGAAAACATTTTTGAATTGTTCATTCAGTATTTCACTTATCCTTTTGGGGTTTGCAGTTAGGGAGCCATTTTCTTGGAAGAGTGATCCTCCCTTACCAGACATTAAGGTTGTTATTTAGCGAAGCTAAAGAAAGCTTTAAGGTTTGTTTTTATATTTTCTATAATACTAGCTTTTTTTTTCAAGGGAGTATAGCAAATTTTTCTCATCTCCAGTACTATCAATTTTTAGATAGGATTTTTGGCTCTTATTTACTTTATTTGCAATCTTCTCTTAAACAATCTTTTCTTTCCCTAGAAATTTTGTTTTCATGCAGACTAACTTTTTTTTTCTCCAAGACAAATTTTATGCATATAGCTTGTATTACTGACATGAATTGTTTAAGCTTCATGATGATGTTAGGTACAAAGAGACATTTATGCTAATTCTGCTAGAGGAATTCTTTCTGTATTCTTTTTTCCAGGTAGCTTTGTGGAAGTTCGGAGTGGATAAAGTCTAAGTGTTTCTTATAGGCTATATACCTGTGGCTTCCTTTGGCCCATACATTGTTAGTTCAGCTATATTGTGATCCAAGATTGACGTGTCACTTTCACATTATGGACTAGTTCCATATTATTTGCAAAGCAGAGATCCAGAATATTATTTGCCCTGGTTGGGTGGAGTAATATCTTTTCCATAAATAACATGATGGTGAGGTTTGTTTATGCCTTGTTATACCCTGAAAGTAGCCTTCAGGGTATCTGACACTGAGCATACTGAAGTTTCCCATAAGAAGCTAACTGATGTGTCGATAAAGTTTGGTTAGAACTTCCTTTTTTTTTTTTTGTGAGCCAGTCTTCAACCATATCCACATAATTTGGAGCATCTGATGGGGGATACTAACAATTCTGAGTAGTCTTATATGTACTATTGAGGTATGCAGGCAATTTGAAAGTACCTCTTGGAGAGACAACTATGCCCTGCCAGGAATACAGTGAAGTCATGGGATTGCAGAATGGTGGATTTTGAAGAGGTAGCAGAAGAGCTCAACTGAGCCAACAATGCTAGGAATCCTAGAAGATCAACAGGTGTAGGAGTGGTAAGTAGCTTGCTTATGAACCACATGGTTCCAGGTTCAGTCCCACTGCGTGGCACCTTGGGCAAGTGTCTTCTACTATAGCCTCAAGCCAACTAAAGCCTTGTGAGTGGATTTGGTAGACGGAAACTGAAAGAAGCCCGTCCTATATATATGTATATACATACACACACATATATATATATATATATGTATGTGTGTGTATATGTTTTTGTGTCTGTGTTTGTCCTCCCAACATCGCTTGACAACCGATGCTGGTGTGTTTATGTCCTCATAATCTAGCGGTTCGGCAAAAGAGACCGATAGAATAAGTACTAGGCTTACAAAGAATAAGTCCTGGGGTCGATTCGCTCAACTAAAGGCGGTGCTCCAGCATGGCGACAGTCAAATGACTGAAACAAGTGAAAGAGTCAGGACCACCAAGTTCTATCAGGAGAGTAACTACAACACATCCATAGAGGCAGCGTCCATGGTTGTGTAGTCAGCTAATGGAAGATTTACTATTACTCAAGCTTCCAATTCAAATTCATAGTAGTGGAATTGAATGGCAATAGAGAGTCATGGGAATCTGCAAAAGCAGTGCAACTGAAGAAGAGAGTATGTATTATTAGCGTCCTACATACCAAGTTTGAATATGATGTGTGTGGTCTTCACTATGATTCCTGCTTTTCCTGTCAGTAGACATTTCTTGGCCAGGAGCAATAGTAGAAAACTATTTGCCTAAAGTACAAATATTGTGTGTGTGTGTGTGTGTGCAAGCACGTGTGTTAGTGCTTGTATTTACTAATAGGGGAGAAAGTACTCAATACATAAAGTAGAATTGTCTAGAAAAGTGAAATTCAGAGTAGTAATGAAAGGGAGCTTTAGCTTCACAACTGTGAATTTAAATGTTTGGTATTAATATTAAAAACATATATTTCTGTGAGTATCCTGAGTGATACTTTGCACCTCTAGATCGAAAGAGCCTTCTCTTTCACAAAGAGGAGGCAAGAATAGTGTATAAATGCATAATTCAAATATCTTTGCCACTGAGGCTCTTATGTCACTATATCTCCTTTCCATCTTTCACACCCACCTGACATTCCACTCACTCACCCATACAATTTAGACATAACTATTTCATACACAATGACAACACTATTTATAGGGCAAACAATGAGGTGGTGACGTGAAAGTGATGTCAGGAGAAGGATGAATCTCAAACACACAAGCATAAATAAATGAATCAATGAACATACATAATTATATAGAGAGCGATGAAAGAAACTTGACAAATCATTCTCTACCTTCTTAAAAAAGGGTGATACATTAGGTAGTGTTCATGCACTAGAAAAACACTCGATGACAGAAACTGTGATAGATTTGCACAGAGGTCTGGTCAATCAATATGTTCAGTCACAAAGTTAAAACCTAGGATTCATATAACTGACATAAATTTTGAGAGAGAGAGACAAAAAAACATGTAGGAAACAATGGAGGAGGAGGGGGAAATTTAAACTAAAATTATATTGTGGATTGATCAGTATTTTAATTACTAAGTGGAAACTTATGGCGTAGAAGATATGATATAGCACTAGACCAAATGCTCTTGCTCCCGGCAAGTACTGGAGTTCCTTTAATCAACTGCGTCTGTCACAAACATGAAGCCTTACGATAATTTAATATCTAGAAATCTCTCAGGTAAGGTCAAGCTATATGGAAGACTTGTAAAATCTGTCCAGTAGGGAAAGTAAATGTAGAACCAGTAACTGATGTAACCAATACCATTACTATTTTAAAAAATCCTCTCCACTCAACTATCAATTGGTATCACAGGTAGGAACAAATAGTTGTAGTGTTGTAATACTGACAAGGGTTTTACTTCATTAGCAAGCATCTCCCTGAAAGAGGATACATTCTACTAAGTATACAATCACTTATATTTAAACAAAAATTTAGTAATTCCCACCTACCCAATGGTTTATATCAGACACTACATGTGCTATTTATGCATTCATTTATTCAAAATTAACACTTCACTTCATAACTAACCAAAATTTTCTTTTATTAGATTTTTATTAACAGATACAGAAGTGATACACTTGTCTTCTACAACAGTGGTCTGTCAAAATGGAACTTTTGTTTACAGATGAAAAAAGTTTTTCAATAGGATTTTTTTATGCTAAAGAATTTTGTTCTTTCCTGGAAAGAAGTTTTCTTTTTGCCTTTTGACAACAAACTTATTGACACAGTCTCAATTTCATACTTCAAGTGTATGTTAAGGTGAAATTTATTGCTTCTATTCCCCAAATGATATACTGTGAATATCTACATTCAAGTGCATAATGCTTTTTAATATCATCTTCAGGCAGTATTTTAATTTGATAATTAAATGGTCTGTGAAGCATTTACAATTTGTGAACAGATGGATTTAGTGATGGCCTGAACTAATTCCTAGATGTACAGTTAATTATACACCTTTTCAGTCAAATATAAGTACTTCTGTATTTAGTTTCAGGTCAGCTCTGATCAAACAATCCAATGATCAAAAGTGATTCTTATGTGACTCCCCTATCAATTTTTTGTTCTTCAGATAGTGTATCTAGGAAAACATTATCCAGCATATCCATTTTTTTAAGTGTGTGTAGTATCACTAGCGACATTTGGCTGCTATTTCTTGTAATCACATAGCTACTTAATAGATTGGAGAGGAAATGTTTTCTAGTTCAATTTGCATAGACTTAGGTGCTTTCTCTTTCTCTGGTTCTGTGAATTTTATCATTAATTTTTCTTAAGAATTTTGTTATAATTTTCATAGGACTTTATTGTAACAGTGCAGCGTGATTACACAGAATTTTAGTACACAACAAAACATACAACCTATACATTCATCATTGTTACTATTTCACGCATTCAACCATTCTATTGTTACTTTATTTAGGGTTAATGTTATTTTTGTTCTAGACACGGAAAGAGCAAGAAGAATATCACTTTAACAGTAGGCCAACACTGTGCCGCAAGTAGACAGGATTCTTTCGATTTGTGACCAAAATCTGAAAATGGATTAACTGAGATTACTCATCCATGTCCAAGGCAGACGTATTGAATAGCTCCACCATCCAACAGAGAAAAAGTCTCTTCAGATTCTCATGTTTTTAACATTACAATTTTGTCAAAACGAAAAACATTTTTTTATATTTCAAATTTCCACTCTATCCACCCAGAGTTCGTTTTTTAACTAGTTTTCGAAAATTTCGGGTGGGGTTCCACGTTTAAAAATACAAAGATTACTATTCTCAATTTTTTTTTTTTTTTTACTTCAGATATACAATGTCGATTGCTTACGAAATTTTCTAATTTGTGATCACAACCCAACTAGAGAGTTGTAAAACTTCCATAAAATATGATTAACATGAGTAGACAAAAACTGCCTCAGTATATTTAAGACTTAAAAATAAGGGAGATGACTCCAAAATTTTCGTCAAACATTTTACTTTCAGCCATATTGTTTCGGTTTACTGGTTTCAAAGTGATAAGTGAAAGAGGGGGAGG
>NC_069001.1:20205289-20210860 GCF_001194135.2 Octopus bimaculoides | reverse complement strand
CTTTTGTTCATTTTAAAGAAATACATTTCCGAGTGTGTTGTTAACGTAATGTATTCTTTAATGTTGATATTTTATACATTTAAATCTGAAAAACAAGTGGAAAATGTTAAAGTTACAAGAAACTGTCAAAAAAAAAAAATTATAAACAAAATCATACTTGACACACTCGAAAACGTATTCCTGCAAAATTTAATTAGGAAAACAAACATTTTTCGAAAAGTTACGAAGAAACAAAATCGGCGCATCAACCCGTAGTTACGCCAATAAACATAAAACGGTGTTATAAAACAAAGAATCAATTCTGTTAATAAAATCTCTTTAAAATATTCCATAAAATACAAACCTTTAAAGGGAAGTGTGTCGAGGAATTAAAGTGAAGTAGATTGGTTGTTTCCCTTGGAATAGGAACCCTGTACCACCAGCTAGAAATAGCAACCAAATTACCGTCAAACTACATCCTACTGTCTCAAAATAAAGTTAGGACTATCCACAACATATCCCACACTATTTACACGTGTAGTCTAGTCAGGTGAGTGGAGGAATGGTATATCTAGGAAAATAGATCTTGATTAACACCTCATCTCAGTTTCACTTTTGACCCGAATAATTCTGTTTTATTTCCGTTCTAGTTTGACCGCGATCTTGTACATGTAAAGATATTTTTATTTTTTTCTTCCAATTCACGTTGCCACCTGTCTTCGAAATGTTTAAGGGGAATAGGTAGTGACTTAATGTTACCATAGTATTTTAAAAGAAATTTCCTATCTCCTTAACCCGTTGCCTAAGGTAAGGCGTGGTGAGTTTCGTTTAGTAATCTATCAAACTCAGAAATGAAATGACACTAAAAGTTGTCTTTTTTCTATAAAACTGAAGTATTATTTCGATATTGTTTATATATAGAAAAAATGGTTGGCCTTTCTACATGGTAAAGCCCCTGAGACAACAATTGTCAACATCAAATCGAGGAACTTGATTGCAAGGAATTATATCGCATGGCTTAGTGTTTGCAGTGTTACACACCCGATCGTGTGTTCGATTCCCGCACCGGACTGTGTGACTTTTTTTAATCAAAACACTTCATTTAACGTTGCTCTGCGATCATTTCGGCGTCAGATATGTGGCACTCAATGCCCCTGTACAGAGGCAGTGTTGATTTGATGGATAGAGTGTTATGTGCAATATAAACACCTGATCATTATTAACAATCATCTATGCAGGTTTTTCAGTTAGAAATTGCAGAACCGTCTTTCTTGGACTCGAAAGACTACCATTTTAGTCTTTTGCTTTTTGTCTTTTGATATGATGAATTTTATAAGCATCGTTGGTGTTTAATTCATAATTCAGAAGTATTCTATAAGGAATCGGTGGAGAATCGCCAAACATTGCCTTATAAAGTTTATGTATTTGTGGGTAGCAGCAGCAACATACATTCAATAGTATGGTCTTGACTAATCCTTATATTTTACTTCATTATTTAAAAAATTATAATGAAATATATCAAAAGTATTTTATAAAAAAAAAAAAACTGGATTTTATAATTACCATTTTGTAATATTACGTTTGTTTTATTTCATTTCAAAAATTCTTGCATCTTTATTTCACCAAATTACGATATCTTTTGATTTCGGTAATTTCACTTTCTGATCGTTAAACGAGACGTCGCCTCTACTGTTTCTTTCTTTTTCTTTTTTCCCCAGACGTGAAACTGCATTAAGCAATGTATCCTATATTTTCAAATTTCAAGGAAATGTAGCTGCTACTTCTCGCGTATCTAGAGGCCAACATAGACGCTTAGTTGTTTCTTCTATAATTAACCCCGATAAAACAAACATGTGATTTGAAGGAATTTGGCTGCTATTTCTATTTGAGTCACCGACTACATGGTAGCTGTCTCGGTGGCTCGTAGAGGCTTTGCGAAAAGTTAATCCTTCCTTAGAAAAAAAAGGAAGTGAAGGGTTACAAACCGGGAGGAGTGGGGTGGAATTTCGTCCTACGTGGTTACATGCATGTGCCAGAGTGCCCTTGGTAGCAGGCATGAGTGATGAATGGATTTTGTGGACAATTGGTGAGGAGTATGTATATGTATAGCAGTATGTTTAAATACTTGGTGTTGTTTAGTGTGAGTGACACTGGTGTGTGCACATGTATGTGACTAAATGTTTCGAGGATGTGTGTAGGATGGTGGGAGAGAATGTACAATTCAAAGCGTGTCATGGAAGGAAATCAGGGGAACAAATCCAAGATAGTAAATGACCAAGATATTAAAAGTTCAAGAAGGTTTTCTTTTAAATGTTGGAAGATAGATAGGCTTGTGTGGATTGGAGTGATTAAAAATGGCTAATGGAAGAAAGAAGGAGCAAAGGGAAGGACGAAGCTAAAGAAGATGTACACAATCTAAGTAGTTATAGAGTTGGTAGAGGTCAAGCAGTCGACAGACAGGTGGAAAAGAAAGCAGGGTGTGATTCAAAGGTGCAAATCAAAATTCCTCATGAGAGAGAGTAAATGTGTGTGTCCATTTGCTGATTTGGATGTGTGTGTATATGTGTACGTCAGTGACAAAAATGGTTGGTGAAGGAAGATGTCTACATAAGTGAAAGTTGTGTGTCTATATGAGAGGGACAGTCAAGATCGGTTGGATAATGAAGCATGTATGTAAAAATTATTCGCCTAAAACTGGAGTAGGATGAAGGGCACAAAGAGGAACATATGTGGAATTCTTCAATAGGCAGTTGGGAAACTGGTGAGGAAGTACTGGCTCAAACGATAAGTGTCTGTTCTCTCTGGGAACAAGAGGTTGGACACCAAACTGAAACAAGAGAGGCCTTTGGTAAAGTGATCAGAATGGAAATTTTAAGTGACAAGTGGTCTTTCGCAAAGTTGGGTATATTCTGAGGTTCATTGCAAACTGGAGTACATAGACTATGTTGGAAGAATTTCAACAGAGAGAGTCTCTAATGTGGAAATGTGTCAAATGGGTCGAGTGAGAATGGTGATATGGAAAAGAAAGGACAAGTGAGGCAACAGACTGGAGTAGATAAAACTAGAAAGGAGGTGGGATAGTTTGCTGTGGAGAGACACAGGATGTAAGGTTGGAGGTGTGATCAATGAGACAAGCATAACAAAAGATGGCTTAGATAAGGGTTAATTAGACAGGCTCTGCATCAAATATGAGTTACAAAACCAAGGTTGTGGATACAGGGATGGCAGAGAAGGAATTGGGAGTAAGGGACGGCAGGTATGATGTAGGGGAAGATAAGAGGAAACAAAAGTCGCAATAGGAATTAATAAGATTTAAGAAAACGGAGGTAGTGAGGAGGGGGTGATCAATAGAGACACAGATGTCAAAGAAACTGAAGGGGGTTTCAAAGACCAGGAGGTGAAAGGAAGAGGAGTAAAAGACCTGATGAAGGAGTTTAGTTCATTGCAAAGATAGATTTGGCACCTGTACAATCATCAATGTAGCAAGGATGCAGCCTTTGGATGGGACCAGAGAACTGGGTGTATTTAGAACTTGATATAACTTCTAAATAAACTGGGGGCATTATTGTGCCATGTGTTTATATATATATATATATATATATATATGGTAACAAAATGTCTTCATTATGGGATGTGTAAATTAATTGAACAGGGAATTGTTTGGCAATATACATAATAGACAGTACTAAAACAGAAACAAACAACATCAATGAACCTAAAATACATCAACAAAACTGACATTAAAAAACCCAATTTTTATAAACAAATATTCATTTATCAGCCTTTATAAAAAGTGATATGGCTGGGTTGAAATTTATATGGTTCTTGTGTGAAGTAAATTGTCCTGAATTCGAATTTACCTGGTCGATTGCAGATATGGCTCAATCATAGGAAGGGTAGCTTCAAATCAAAAACATAGTTTGACCTTTGTTTGAACAAAAATTAAAGGCAGCAATGGTCTGAACAAAAGAACTGAACTACTAGCATCTTGTATGCACAGAGCTAAGTATCTTTTGTGTAAGTACCAGTCTCTCTGACTTTCCACCTGGTTTGGCAATAAAAATGCTGATTTCGAAATATTTCAAAAACTTATATTTAAAATATTGCTTACAACAATGCAGTTTCATAAGGAGTTCTTAGAATGACCTCCCTTGTATGACATTGAAGACATTTGGTGTATTCCCACAAAAAATAGAAATGAAATGAAACGCTAGAGCTTGAAGTAGCTTCTTTCACAGGATTCCTCTGAAGGAAAAAAGAAAAGCATTTTCTTGATGACTTATGTACATATCAAAATATATTCAAAGAGATAATTCAATTCTAATGTACAAAAGAGTATTCTACAGTTATGTATTGAGTTCAGTAATTTATCGATTTTCTGTGAATAAAAAGAAATTTATGCTTATATGAGGAATGGATTTTAAAACAAAGTAGTTTCAAAAAGTGTGGAGGTTGACTGGTGATATACAGTGGATATGAAATAAGTGCAGATTCTGCTTTAATATGAACACAACGGCTGAATATTATTGAAGTTAGAAGAGTGGAGCAATGTGTGTTAGGAATATGAGAA
Organism: Octopus bimaculoides; assembly: GCF_001194135.2. Classification (NCBI taxonomy): domain Eukaryota; kingdom Metazoa; phylum Mollusca; class Cephalopoda; order Octopoda; family Octopodidae; genus Octopus; species Octopus bimaculoides. The sequence goes on along the minus strand of NC_069001.1, from coordinate 20,206,311 downwards.
GGTTTGACAGAGACAGATTGGGTGCCCATACATATACATTCACACACACACTGGTTTTTATATATACAAAGACACTGGTGATGAAAGCTGGTGCTACGGCTACGACCTGGAAACGAAACAGCAATTAAGTCAATGGAAGCATTCAATGTCACTACACCCCCAAAAAGTGTCATTTTGTTCATCATTACATTCTGAGGTCAAATTCCGCCAAAGTCAACTTTGCCTTTCATTCTTTCAAGGTCGATAAAATAGCAGTCGAACACTGGGATTGATTTTATCAATTTACCCTTTCCCTTGAAATTGCTGGCCTTGAAATTCGAAATCAATATTTTTTGATTATCATATAACTCTCCAATAATATGTTTTGACTGAACATACCAGAAAAAAGTTATAAATTATTACTTTATGAGAGAGACTATGATTTTGAAGTTAGTTTGTTAAGTGCTATCTATGAACCTTTCAGTAAATCTGTACTTTTGTAATTTTCTGCTGATTTAAAAATCATTAAAATACATACATAAACACATATAGCCATATAAATGTATACACACACATACATATAGATGTGGCTAGCTAGATGTGGTTTGTATCGAATGCTGCTCAAGTAAGCGATACACAGGTATTATCCAATCCAAACTAACATCACATATATATATATATATATATATATATATATATATATATACACACACACACACACGTATACACACAGTGAATTTGAATTAGAACTACTTTGGAAAGTAACAACCTGTCCAAAGCATGAAAAGCGGTTGTAAAATGATGATGTTTAGATAGACAGACAGGTAGACACATGTCTGCATACATGTATCGACACACACACGCACACACATCCATACATACATTTTCATAAAATTTATCAAAAAAATAAAAAGAACTGCTGAAATGTTTTATAGACATATTTATTATTATTTTTTGTATATCGGACACACACACATATATATATATATATATATGTGTGTGTGTGTGTGTGTATATATATATATATATATATATATATATAT
>NC_069001.1:20165473-20205204 GCF_001194135.2 Octopus bimaculoides | reverse complement strand
ATATATATGTATATATAGTTTTATTTGATTTTGCAGAATATTCAACAATTCTGACATTAAAAAAAAAAATTTAGACAGATACATGCATTGTGGGAGGAGGCCTGGAAGCAGTAGAGGAAAGCTATAAATATTTGCATTAATCCTGTGATCAGATAAATCACTACAAAACAAAGTGGGATGCATGGGGACTGAGCAATGGGTGGTGGATATGTAAATGCATTTAACACATTGGAATCATTTGATTTAGTCAAACCATATAACTATTCTTATAACAAGAAAGTATATGATCCCCGTAGATAACTTGTACATATTTTCTTTAACCAGAAAAGGGGAGAAGTAATGCCAACCATGGCAGGGCTGCAACTCTTAACTGGAAAAGAAAAAAAATGAAATCAAGCAAAGTAATCTGTCCAAAACTATGGCCTTGGCTATGATCAGTGCCTTTATTAACAACAATAACAACTTGTAAAATATGCTGGCACAAGGTCAGAAATTTGTAAGGGAAGTAATATATCACCTGAATCAACTCAAGTATATGTTGAAAGTGAGATAAAGGATAAGAATTAATCCAGGCTGGATTTGAACACAGAATGCATCAGGACGGAATTAAATAGTTAAAGGCATATAATCTACTTCTGTCAATCTACTGATGTTTTACTACAACAAAAATGCATTCTTATTTAGGCAAATGAAATTGTGTCACATATATGCATTTTCCAAGAGCAGTAATTAATTTCTTATATTGACAGTGACAAAGCAAAGGTGCACAGTACTGTGGAGCAAAGACTCTTTTGGCATTCCCATCATAATTAACAAGTATGATAAGTCATAGAAAATTTTGAGTCTCTTCACATTTGTACTTAAAGAATAGGTGGGACTGTTTTCACTCCTAATTCTCTTGTTACACCTCTGGTATAAAGCCTCAAATTTGAAAGGAAGTATTACAGACAGTTTTATTGATCACAACAAGTTTTTATTTTATCAAATCTCCAAAGTATCAGAAGTAACATGATAAGGAAAATGATAAGTTCTAACTTAGATACAAGGTCAAGAAATATGGGAGAGGTGAGATGTTGATTTAAATCAAGGATTCAGATTTACCAATGCTGGAAAGATGATACACCAAGTGAGTCTTGAGTTTTTAACTCTGAATGCATATGGACATGAAAATATCCCAGGGTAATTTGTTTGTTACTCTATTGATTTGCCAGTCCTCTGTTCCAACAACAACAACAACAACAACATATAATATAGATATATATATTCACACACAAATAGTGATACAGTACTCTCCATGAATTTTCTTTCGCAAGATCAAGGCATGATGATAAGATGTTAAGTGTGTATATGTGTGTATGTGTTGTATGTTATCACTTTTCCATGTTTGCGTAGATTAGATAAAATTCACTGAGGCAGATTGTGTATGACTGGATGTTCTTCCTGTCATCAACTTTCACCTATTTACAAACAACGTAATATTTCCCTCGACCTTTGAACATAAGCAATAAAATGGCTTTCACAGAAGATAGCAAAGAAAAACATTTGTATGATGGTGACACATATGATAGCCAGATGGAAGAAAATAAACACATGCACAAAAGGCATTTTTAGTTTCTGTCCACCAAATCTACTCATGATATTTTGATCAGCCCAGGACTGTACAAGAAGACACTTGCCTAAAATGCTATGCAGAAGAACTGAACTTGTAACCACATAGCTGGAAAGCAAACTTTCTTGACCACACAGCCATGCATGCTCCCATACACACACACAAACGTGTGTATATATATATATATATATATATGTATGGTACTGCTCTATTCAATTTACCAACAACTTACAGTAATTTTTTTCATGGCACCAGCACCAGAAGAGTTTCCTTGTAGTACACAAAGTGAAAGGAAGAAACAGATTTGTTGTTGTGAGAGGATGGTAGTGGAGAGAATAGCAGGGGGAATAATGGAGGAAACAGGGAAGACAGGAAGGAAAAGAGTAATGTCAGGGATCAATATAGAAGACAGCAGGAGACAAAGTGGTAAGGTAACAGGTGGATTGAATAAGATCCAGTAATAAGGCAAGTTGGTTTGCTCTCCATGCCTGCATGGGTTGGGCAGTTTGGTCAGGATCCATGTCAATTCTTATTGGAGTTACATAGGTTTATCATTGAAAGATGGAATTAGGGGACAGACTAACAGAGACAGTGCTAGGAAAGTGCATAACAGTTGAAAGAGGAAAGAAGTAGTGCCAGGGAGAGAGAGAGAGACAGAGTCAGAGAATGATAAAGATGGTGAGGTGGGTTGAGTAGCAAGAGAAGTACTTATAACACATGCTATATAAGGGTGGGTAGTGGTGTATGGAGGAGAGGTTATGTGATGAAGAGGAATCAGAGCATGTCCTCAAGGTAACATGTCTAAGAGAGTGTTAGACCAGAAAAATCAGGGAGGGTGGTTAAAGATTACCAGAGTGCAATCCCTGTTCACTCAAACTTCAAAATTCAGAAAGCTAGAGCAAGGATGTGAGTGGTTAAGGTAGGGGTTAGGGATATTTATAAATATTTGAATATATAGAAATACTTAAATACACACATAAATACGTTAATGCTTGCTTTTATGTCAAGTTATACCCTCAACGTGAAACTGATGGATTACTCAATGCTTTTTAGTAGAATAAATGTTTATTAAACTTTTACACAGAAAAAGTTGACAATGGAATTTCAGCTTGCTCACCTTCAAGTCCAACAGGTAGAATGATGTGATCAAACCTTCAAGTAAAGATTACCAAGTACCAGATCCTTTTATAGGATTACAAAGAAAAGGGTTGGTAGGCATGGCTATTCCTAGTCAAGGTTTGTGGTTTGACCACAACGGGGGAGTATTAGAATTCAAGGTCAAAACATCCACTGATTGTTGGACACCAACTGATGAGATCAATTTCTCTTGGTCAAGGCCTACTTTCACCAAAGATGTATAAAAGTGAAAGAATTTTACAGGCAATCACTCTTGGCAGTGCATCTGCAGATGAATGCAGAAACCTGGGCAAGACTGTTTGAGGAAGAACCTACAGTAGCCCATACATACATGTCTCTCATCTCCAGACCATTAATGCAGAGCATCTTACCCAACCCGCTAACAATTCCTCCACTTCACTCACTGAACTGGTTCTTTATTATCAACCAAAAACAATTAAAGACAAATTACCTTGGTAGAATTTGAAATTAGATCATCAGAACAAATACCACAAGGCATTCTATCCATAACCCTGCTAATTTCCATTGCATGTGTGTGTGTGTGTGTGTGTGTGTATATAAATAATCAGACATACTGGCCTCCATGCAATTTTCTGTTAGTTTTTGTAATATGTATACTATCTCATCTTTTTGTATATATCTATGTAGAATAACACTTCCTATGTGTTGCCTCCTAATATAAGATACATGGGTATTTATAGATATATATATACACATACATATATAAAGTGTCTTGCTCAAGGATAACGTGCTGCTGGGTGTCAAACCCACAACCTTACAATCATGAGCTGACTAAGCCACTCCACGTTGCTCAAGTCCACTTGCCTGGCAAAAATGAGCTGTACCAGTAATTCAAAGGGCCAGCCTTGTCACATCAAATGTGTCACACTGAATCCCTTGAGAACTATGTTAAGGGTATGCATGCCTGTGGAACCACCTGAATGTCAATTACATAAGTAGGATGTTTCTGTTGATTGAATCAGCTGGAACACTCATTGTCGTAACCAACAGATTATAACGTACATCTGTATATACATATACACATTACAGAATTTTTAATCTCATCATCTATTTTTCAGTTGTTACAATTTCTGTAACAGGATCTTTTATAAGGTGAAGATATCAATCCCTGTCTACCTCTCAACACAAAGGACCAAGTGCTGCTTTTGTCTGGCTTCTACCTATAAACCTTCCCAAAATTACACATGCACAGAATAAATTTTTTTTTTCATTCCGCCTCCTATATAAATAATCTTTCCTTAATAAATAAAACCTATACACTTTGTTTTATATGTGTGTTTGTATGAGCATATTCACACACAATATACATACATGATATATATCCATTATTCAAATACATACACATCTCTTTAGATGTATATATGCATATCTGTAAAAAGTGCTTATTTCAAAGCCTGCTTTGTATTGGATGCAGTAGTTGAATTATTTTGTATCTAGCCAGTGTCTGTCCCCTTAACTCCAAACTTAATGCTAACCAAGCCTTTTAACAATAATCTGTATGATAAGTTTACAAAATTTTATTAACTATTACAGTAAAATAAATCAGACCTTTTACAATTTTTGTGGGGAAAGAATTGCTTGGAAATATATTTGTGCCTCAAACACAATCTCACATGTTTAGATCATGATTCCTAATCCCAGATGTGTACATGGTATCATCAGAGTGTTGGACAGAATTTATTGCGGTAGTTATGTGATTATATTCAAATTTGAGCCCAAATCTTGCTAAGGTCAGCTATGCTTCACATCCTTTCAGAGATAAAAAGAAAGAAGTACCAATTTAGGATGAGAGATTATTGGAAATTGCAAGGAAATCAGACCAGATGTCCTGTAGTATTTGTTTCTGATCTTCCTGGTCTGAGTTCAAATCCTGCCATAGCCTAATTGGGTGGTAGACTTAATCAGTTGCACAATTAAGACCACCACCTAATACTATGGATACCTTTAGCCTGCTCTATTGCAAGTAGTCTCTACTTTGAGGAGATCTTCCCCCCGTCACTAGTCATGGAGGTGATCAAAAGGTCTTGGGCAGAACCTACCCACTTGACTTAAAAAAAAAAAAAAAGACACAAATTTGAACAGGTTTGACTGAGTTTTGGAAGAGCTTTCCCTTATGATTATTTTCTTCTTTCATTTCTTTTTTATTCAGATGTTTTGGACAACAGTGATGAACTGTTTTTTTTCTCTTTTCTTCTTTTCAAAATTTCATTCTTTCACATTTTTGGCCCCAATTGCTAAATTTCATTCTGGTCCCCTTTTGTTGGAAGAATTGGATTTTTCTTCAGTTTGTGGTATTCTTATGGTTGAAACTATTGAAATTTCCATTCTTTAAAAATAGAATAATTGTAATTTCATTTTTTCATACTCTACCCTCCATCCACCCCCAGTACCCTCACAATTTTTCAGAGGATCTCTCCTGGACAAGGTACATACTTAACACATATAGGGTTGCATCCTAAACACTGGCATTTCTCATTGGAGTCAAACAATATTTCAAATCCTGACAACTTCTAGCACACTACAAATATCAGTGTGTATGTAATGACTCCATTATGCACCCACAATCTGAGCTGCTCTTGAGAAGGGCCCCTCTAAATGATTTGCATTAAAATCAGATGGATATGCTGCAGCCAATGTGCCCAAGCATGCTCTTTCTCTTTCTCTCTCTCTTTTGTCCTTGTCTTTTGTATCACTACTGTAATAGCCCTTGTTCTTTGGAGGTAGCTGGTTTTATAGCTTTCATGGGTGCTGGGGTGGTTAAAATGTCAAGAAATAGACTTTTGGAAGTTTTTTTTGTTTTTTTTTACAGAATGATAATCCCAGTTGCCCAACAAAAGACAAAGAGTAAAGCCAGACCAAAGTTCTGGAGTAGAGGCAAAAATGTGATAAAATGAATTTTTCAAAAGAAGTAAAAGTGGAGAATTAAGGAGAATTATGAGAAGTGTATAAAAATATGGCATTGTTGAAATATCGAAATAAAAACAAAATACTGCTTACAAATATATTTTGACATTTTTAATTACTTTTAAATTATTAAAATGTTTTTTTTAAATCTTATAATAGACATGCTTTTAAAATGAAAGTATAGCTTACTTATACATCATTGAACCTTATTAACCATTAGCATTTAAATCAGCCATATTTGATCCAAATATCCCACCTGTTTTGTGTTCAAACAGGCCAGATCTGGCCTCTCACACCTACCCTACAATGCCATTCCAAAATTATACAATAACATCAGCGAAATTGCAAAGCTAAGAAGATAATGCATGATTAATTCAAAACAGTTTGAATAAATAAGCACTACATTTGATAGAGTAAGCGGAAGGTTATCAAAATATTTAATTTATCCTTGAAATACTTGTTGCTTTTAAAATGAAAATATTTTTTCTCCCTGAAATAAATACTATTTCATTTTCATTTTGACACTTAAATTAAACCACAATGTTTACTTAATATATTCTTATACTTTATAGATGTATATGACACCCAAATATTAAAATATATGCTGCAGTTCTCTACATTTCCTTGAGAAAATCTTTTTTATCAAGATGGTAAATTAGAAACTCATTTCGAAAAGTAAACAGAAAAATTATTTGAAAATTTTCAGAAGAGAAATTTATGAATGAAGATGTCTGTCTATTGCAATAATATACAAAAATCGAAAGGTCACCAGCTTTGAGGTACCATCACAATGTAAATGGATTTGCACTTACATAAAATTACTTAAGTGATGTAAATGTCACACAATAGGGTCTCACTGTGGTTGCTCAATCTGCTAGAAAGTGGGGCCAAAGCTATTTTTAACAGCATTAATGAACAAATGTTCTGATATAATCACACACTTCCATATTAAATAACATAATAGCATAAATACAAACAACATCTTGAAAGGTAAGACAAAAACAGGGGATTCTAGATGTTTAAAACAAAAATCCCAAGTTTTCAAAACAAAAATAAAAGAATGTCAACATCAAAATTTTGTTTTCCCAAAACATGAGTAGACAGGAAGTAAAGATCACAGTGAATATGCTACCATTTGATTTGTTGGAAGAAGAGGATAGCCATGCTGAAGCCTTCAAAACAGACACTTGAAAATGAAGTTGTTTATGAAGCTATATTCAAATTGGAATTATTAGAGTTTTGCAATATTTGTTTTAGACCAAACTTCACTGCCCCAAAGATTTGCTGACATAGAAATACATGACTCTGTTTTATGATCACTTGCTCCTACAAGATACATACACAGACAATATATATATAAAGTATATGATTAAACTTATTAAACAAAGTTCAACAAATTCAATCATATTTTACATAAATGGAGAAGATTAAGTGTTAACGTGGATGATAATTTTTTTATTCATGTAGCTGTACAATTGTTTCATATAGAAGACAATAAATTCATTTTAAGAATTTGAGTTGTCAAAAAGTACTCGTTAGTAGCCAAAAATAAGAAAAAAGCTAATAAAACGTTAGGATTGCATAGGTATGGTGTTCTTATTCATTTCTGTAATGTGTTATAGTTCTTGGAGTCATGTCTATTTAAAACAAGACTTGTTTTAAATAGACATGACTCCAAGAACTATAACACATTACAAAAATGAGTAAGAACACCATACCTATGCAATCCTAACATTTAATCTTCTCCATTTATGTAAAATATGATTGAATTTGTTGAACTTTGTTTAATAAATTAAATCATATATTTAATATACCTATATAACTTTTCATATCCATGCTAATTTACACCAGTAAATTAAAAGTAAAGTATGAAGAAACAACGTTAGAAATCTTTTGGAAATTACTCCAATTAAAGGATGAATTTGCATTCAACCTTTCAAAAAATATATATATATATATTAACTTATATTTTATATATATATGCATATATATAATCATCACCACTTAACATCCAACTTTTATGCTGGCATGAGTTGGATGATTCAACAGGATCTGATGAGTTAAAGGACTGAGTCCACTGTCTACTTCGACATTGTTTCTATGACCAGATATTCTTCCCAACGTCAATGACCTTACGGAGTGCACTGGATGCTTTTTTCTTGTGGTGCCAGCACTGGGCCACTAAATTATCTCTCCTTCTCAACCATGATACCTCTTTCCCTTTCTCTCATCCTTTCCATGACTCCTGTATTCTGCTGCTCTTCACCTCTGTACTGGCTGTCATCACTTACTCCCCTCTACCTTCACTCCAACTCATATTCAACATTGACCACTCCTCCTCACCATTCACTATCTCACCCTTCAACTCTAACCATCCCTCACTCGCACCCAACATTCTTACAACCTATACCTACACACCCACCCTTCCTGTTTTCTGTCCTCACTCTCTCTTCTGTTCACCTTCCAGTACCCTGAAGGCTCACACTTTCAAGCACCTGGATTACTCCCACCTACTCATTAAACAAGGAAGCTGTGCATCTCCTCTATAGCAAGACACTTGTCCTACTCCTTTCACACTTTAACTCTCAACACCAAACGAAAAACTTCTTCCCTCTCTACTGTAGTCCTGCTCAGTTGAGATGGATCATAATCTTGTGAGCTCCATGGCAACCTCACATCTCACTACCATGTAGCACTGCAGCTCTCTAAACTTTCTCCAGTATATTCTAACTCTGGTTACCATCTTCCAGAGCATCTTCCTCCACTGCTAATTAGGTTACCTAGATAACAACCTCCCATCTCATGACTATCTGCCACATGTTCTGGTACGGACAAGTCCTCTGTCTCCAGAAAGGTCATCCTACCAGGGCTTTACTCTCATTCAACGCAATAGCTGCGGGCTGGAAAAGGCCTCATTGTGAGGCTTGCACCAGATGGCTGGATGTGATTGGTGAAGATCTCCAGAGGCTCGACAACACCTTGGAGGATGCAGAGGGGCTAGCAGGGGACTGCCAGCAATGGAGAGCACTGGTGGGCCTAGTCAGCTCTATGCATGATGATGTCACTGGGACCACTAACTTGGAATGACCCCAGCCACATCAAGCAAGAGCATGAAGCCAAGCCAAGCTAAGATAACAAAAGCTATCTACTACCTCTAAAGATCCTACTGAGTGTTTGAGAAAATTTATTTCTGGCATGTTCTTAATGTTCATTAAGAACATTTTGTGCATGTACCACATACAAAGTCTATTTTCTTTGTCAACATGTCAATGATACTACTGCCATCAAAGTGCAAAGCCATGTGGTCGGGAAGCAAAGTTCTTAACCACACAGCCATGTCTGCACCGCTCTCTCTCTCTCTCTCTCTTTATGCAAAGTCTGCCCAAAAAATGCAAACACATTTCAGGAATGGAAAAATCTGTGTAAATATCTAATTTGTATAAGTACCTCTATAAATATAGACACCTCTTTCGATGTTTTATCAAATTGCGATAACACAGAATAAATTGCAATAACACTGAATTAAAATATTAATGTAGATTTTTCCTTTCCTGAAGTTTGTATACATTTCTTTGGCAAACTCTGTATATATCATATATACATATATATATATACACACAGAAACACAATTACATATATACGTGCACAAATACACAACCTGTAGGAAGAGCCAAACACATTTGCAGGTTCTAGATGAGTGAGACTGATGTTGTTTAAACTGTTGCAGATCACCTGCCTGCAGGAAAGATAAGAATGGGGTGCCTGAGTGGTGGAGGGGCAAGACCAGCCAGCTCCAAGGGGCAAAAGTCATTATGGTAGCAATAAAAAGGACACACATGGGAGAAACATGCCACACTCAAGACATTTTTTCTTTCAAAATATTTATAAATATAATAAAAAAAAAACTTGGTTAGAAAATCAAGCTGATTAGCAGATTTCATTAACAATTCTTTACATCTGTGCAAGGTTACAAATTTTTGCAGTAACTGCTAATTAAGTCTATCCTTCTAATAATAAATACCACTAGATATAAGCCCTCTATTGATTCTGCCATCCTCAATAAAAATTCTGATGATGATGAAGAATGATATTCATGATAGGCACTGAAATAGCATTCGAGACTAGGCTTGTTGAGAACCTCCCACTACAGTCTTTATCACAGTTGTAGTTACAGTCACACAAGCTCACAAGTTAAACTAGTACACTTCTGTTATTTTGTTTTATCAAAGATGGATGTTGTTGATTCTGGCAGGATTTGAACTTACAATTTAGAGAGAGAAGACTAATAATCTCCTCATCATTTATCTAACTACCTCACCTTTTAGTTACTCCACTACCCATTCTCAAAACAATGGTGATAATGATAAAAATTGATAATGTAGAGCCAAAATTTTTGTAATGGAGTATGATATAATGAAACAATCCTTTACATTACAGATACATATTGAGGTGGGGGGGGGGGGGGGTCAACCAAAAAAATCTATCCTGCATCTCGAAGAGGGGAAAGGAGGGAAGCAAACTCAAATAACAAACATAAAATATTTAATATGGCTCTCATTCTCTGTTATTTCATACCAAAAAAACAACCTTACTTAGTAATAAAAAATATGAAATTATCATTATTGTTGTTGTTGTTGTAGTGGATATATAATTATGTCAATTTTGTCTAATTAAATATGGAAGCTATAAAAGCAAGAAAACAAAACAAAATGGAAAAATAAATTTCTTCTGACAGAGTTTGATTAATTTGATATTTTCAAATAAAATAACTAAAGTTGGGTTTGTGTAAAAAAATTAATATCTTTTATATTCTACACACATATTTATACATGCTCACTGACTCATTTAGTAGTGTTTTACAAGATCACAGGATTTAACTCCCCATTCTTCAACTGCACATGCTCTTGTCACATCAGCATAATGTATTATGTTAAGTGTGTGTGTGTGTGTGTGTGTGTGTGCACATGTGCATATGTTTTACACATATGCTGAGATAAGCACACATCAAAGGCATTGTGGATAACAATGACAAAACCAAAAATGCTTCATTTAAGCATTACTTACCAAGAACTTTCGCCAGATATTGTAGTTAACTCCACTTTGTCTTTATTATCCAAGTTATTGTCAACTAAACTACCAATGGCAGACTCACTGCTCAGTTCCACAGATCTACCAGTTCCATTCACGTCTACTATCTGTGGTGTCTTTGTACTGCCATTAGAATCAGCGAAACCTGAGTCATCCATACCAACAGACTGATCAAAAGAAACAGATAATCTATTCTGAGATTTATCTTTGTCCACGAGGCTGTTTTCGGCTGGGTTGACTTCTGCATTGGTATCAACATCATTCTTCTGTCTGCTAATGTCCTTCAAAGATGTGCTGTCTTCAGCAAATGGTTGATCCAAGCTCTCTTGGCTGGAAGCCAGCTTCTCTGATGAATTTGTCTTTAATAACCTATTGCCTAGGTTTGTCTTGCTTTTACCGAGGATATTCTGCAGAATTGGAGACTTGAATTTTGCACTTGTATCCCCACTGGAATCATCTGACCGTTTGTCCATCAACTGTTTCAAAAGTGGAGACTTGAATTTTGCAGCTGTCCGTTCTTCTTCAATATTTTGCATGTCCTCTTGTGATGAAGCCTTCTTCATGTCGTTTGCAACAAGAGTTGTAGAAGCTTCCTCTTGGCGCTCATCAGGTGAAAGTTCAGTTGATGAGTTGCTACTTCGGCTTGGGGAACTCTGAGCAGATTTTGTTGAGGATTCAACCTTGTAAAAAAAAAAAAAAATTTAATTTAAAAAGAAGTAAAAAATTTATTTCTTAGACACACTATCAAGTGTTGTTGGAAAAATGTATAATCACCTGCACATAAGCTACTATATTAATTCTGCTGATTAAAAGGCTAATATGGAACTCACAATATAACCATTTTGACAGTTTTTCCACGTGGGCGGGAAGTGTATTAGTACAGTAAATCACTATTCATATTGACTGTCTTCTGTTAAGATCATCATTTGATCTTTCTTTTGTTATTTCTGATTTTTTTTTTTTTTTTTGTCTGAAACTTTTTTGGGGTTAAGGATACATTTCAACAACTCTATCATTAAAAAGCATCTATTTAGCAATCAATATATCTAGCTCTTTATCATGCTGAATTTAATATTTTTTTCAATTTAAATTTCTTAGAACATTTCTATTTTATTACTCTGTGCTTCACTCTTCTTGCTTTATACATTAACTTATAGCAGCTGATGACTTTTACTATCTTAACACAATGCCCCACACTTTCCACTGATCAATCTAGTCTCTTTTGATATCACCAATTTCATTAAACAACTGCTGCACAATCAATTCTCCTAGTCTGTTCCTCTTAGCTCGCAATCTATATTCTATAATCATGTACACGTGTCTGGAGCCCAGTGCATTTGAAGAGTACTACTATTTTTATTTTAGAAATAAAGGTTCCTGTTTTAAATTTATTCTGACGCTATGTACATGGCTATGGGGGTGGGGGTAAAAAGTTCACTTGGCAACCACAGTTTTGGGTTCAGCTCATTGTATGTGTGTATGTATCTGTGTGTTTCTCTCATGTCACTTGACAATCAGAGCTGGTTTGTTATGTCCCCTTGACATAATGCTTCCGGAAAAAGGATAATAGAAGACATAGCAAATGTTGATTTGATTAACTAAACCCTTCAGAGTGATGCCCCAACAGGGCTGCAGCCCATATAAGAATAAGACATCTGATGACAAGTGGAGATCAAACTGATTGAAATGCAGTGTAAATGTAAATACTAAAAATGTTTCATTTATAAAGGTGTTTATAAAAATGTTTTGTTTATAAAGATGAAGCCAATGATCCAAAGAATTATATTATTGCTGAATTAAGCAGTATGACAAGGCTAAACTTTAAAGGAAAACAACATAGGAATAAAACTATATAATTCATCAAGATGAAAATGTAAGTTTGTGATGTTCATGCATCTTACTTGAAGTTACTATAATATTTACTTATTCTCCATCAAAGAGATTCTTGGAATTAAAAGCCACTCAACCTTGTAACATTTTCCATGAGTTAGTTTAATGACTACTACTGTGTCATTTCATTTTCTAATTTTTAGCATTGTCAAATAATTGCAACAGATAGTAATCATGTGGCATACGAGATACACTATGCAATATCAAGATAGAAACTTTCAACTCCACACATCATTATACTTTTCCTGTTCTAATAAGAGATGTAATAGAAATTGAAATGTATTATTCTTCATATCCAATATACCATAAAAATACGTAGACTAGTATTCTCAACACAGGTACAAATTTTTTGAGGTCGATGAGTGTAAGAGAGATAGATAAAGCAGAAAACTCACTTTTACTGTATCAACTACATTTGGTTCAGTTTTCACCCGTTTCATTATCATCTCAAGGCGCTGATGAGAAAGAACAAAAGACACATACATGAATAAACATACAATAAATCTAATTATTTCCATAAATTATTTAATTTTCAAGAACTGATTTCCTTCAGTTGTTTTTATCTTTATTAAATGGATTTTCTAATATCAGACTTTTAAAGAAAAAGAGAGATAAACATAATTCCTGAAGTGACAAAACTGCACAGTCAACAACTTAAGCATTGCGCAAAACATCACACTGTTCTTCTTCAGTTCATTCCATTGTTTCAGATATTTGCTGACAGAACATTATTAATTTCTTTGGATTCCACAGTTTTACATGGTTAGACAAGAAAGGAATATCTATTTAGTACTCATAGGAAAATATGTATGCACAATACAGGAGGCAAAGAGAGGGGAGATTGTTAGAAAAAGGAGAAAATTGAGAAATTGTTTAAAAAAACAGAAAAAGGATTGCACTATTCATGACCTTTGCAAGCTCTACCAAGTCAAAAATTTGTACAATTGAAGCAGATGATGTTCAGTTTGAATATGTGAAGGTCAATGTCTGCCAGAAAAATATGGAAGGGGTTAGGATTTTGTCAAGAGTGGCAGTTTTGAGAAGGAAAGACTGCAAGAGTACTTAGTGCAGGATCCAGGAGGTGAGACACTGTAGCATGTTGAAAGGAAAGAGATATGGCACGAAGGGCCTGAGTAAAGAGTGTGAAGCTAACTAGCTTTGAGCTTGTAATAGAAGTGAAAGAAAGAAACAGAGGATATTGTATGCCTGCATGCTAATGATTGTAGTATATTTATTGATCAAGGAGTCTTTGTTAGTCAGTCAAATGATCTTCTTTGGAAGCAATCTGGGATGTTTGTGTTTGTAGAAGCAGCACCATGTATGCCAGCGATAGTTTGATCTGAGCTGTAATTTACATGTGTTTCATAGAGGACTAACAAATAGTCAGAGTGAAAGACTTTGCTGATGTCAAGTACAATAATATTGTTTTTGCACACAAGATAGATCTGGCTTTCCAAAAGCTACATTGATGATTACTAAAGAAGGAGAAAGAGAGATCCAAGGTAATTGAAGATGTGATTGTTAACAACTTTTCCCAATATCAACTGAATTGTTGGAAGTGAGTGCAATAAGTTGGTAGTCAACAGAGTCAAAAGGGTTCCTTCTCAGTTGAAAGTAATGTGAGATACTATAACATGTTTTTTTTACAGTGGGATAGATCCAGCAGATAGAATAAGAGTTTGACAGTGAGAAGCTAGCTTTGATGTGAACTGTTAGAGGGTGATGAAAGGGTTTATATAGGGACCAGTAACCTTGCAGAGTTAGAACAACTGGAAGTGGTTTCCATGCAGTAGCTATGTCTATTAGTGATGAGACTATAGGTGTAAAAGAGGAGAGTTTGAAAACATGGTTGGCAGTCATCTTCACTAAGAAATGAATCACAGGAAGATTATAGAAAGTGGTAAAATCCTTCTTGGCAAGGAACCAGTAAGCTTTGCTGCAATTTGGGAAGCAAAAGTTTCAAACCATGTGATACATGAAGGCATCATTTGCTCTTTTGATGATAGCCTTACAGGCATTGTGGTGCAGGTAAAAACCTCCAGGTGTTATAGGTAATGTCATTGCTCATATGGATGCAGCACAGCTATTGGTAAACTACTTGAGGTTTTTGAGTTCAGAGGCTTTACTTGTCGGCATTGGTCACAGTCCAATAGTTATGCTATAACTAATGCAAAAGGCTAACTGTTTATCATCATGACCATGGATATGCATGAAGGATCTCCAGATCTGGCCAAGCGGATGCCAGCAACACCAATGGCACAGAGCCATGGTGGCTGCCAAACACTGTTTCCCAGCTTCTGTTGCATGTACAGGTATATCTAGATCTAAAACAGCTTAACTGTCGGAATGATGCTGACAGGACTCTGGCCAGTTTGTTGACTTGAAATACTAAAGAAACTAGAGAGAGGAATGCAATAGGAAGACATGTAGTGTGATGTTTTAATTCAGCAGTGATCAGATGGGTGCAGAGATAGTGATGGGCAGGTTTGGGAGATGAAAGAGATCAATGATACTTTGAGAGCAAATGTATATGTCAGGGATATGAGTAGCTATGGATACAAACTGGTGTGGGTAATAAAAAATGGGAAATGATTCAACGTTTACATCCACGATGTTGGTGTGGGAGGTGTGCATATTGAAGTCAGCAAGGATGATAACTTCAGAGAGAGAATCAATAAGATAGATATTTTCAATGCAGGATATGAGATAGTCATATTGTTGGAGTATTTTGGAGTTTGTAGATACAGCAGAGGACTAATGAAGAGAACCAGTGTAACCGAAATCACCTTTTGCTAAAATTCAGAGAAGAGACTAAAATAATGGGAAGAGTAAATTCTACATAGGTACAGGTGCCACCTTTTGGAGAAATGATAATACACAGAATATAGCTTCAAGAGTAAAAATGGGTTAGAATTAGAGGTTCCAGAGAAGAATGCATGGTTTACCTTTTAGCAAGAGGTGGTTGGGGAAGATTCACATACGTTTGTGTAGCAAAGACAGCATTGTCCATGTATTTATTGCCATTTAATATTATTGCTTATGTTTATAGAAGGAAATGAAAAGAAGAAACCCTATTTTGTAAATTGCAGTTAAATATTACGTCAGTTTTTGAAAAAAGCTCACTGGAAGTTAGTGACAGTAGGTGGATCTCTCAAAATCTTGTACTTGCTTTAGTGCCAGTCACAAACTGGGGTAGCTACCCACAAGGCTATTTCTACCTCCTCTGGTGATGAACCTCTGCAGGAAAACTTATTACATCTGTACCCTGTGACAAACAGTGACACTACACAAGAGAAAGTCATCAGTGACTTGATGTTCACGAAAACAGCCATGAATCCTCAAACCAGTGGTTGAATGTTTACAACAGATACCCACTGATACTTATTTTGAGTTAATCAATTGCCTAGTTTAATATGACCACCCGGCCCTCAAGAGACTTTTGAATATGTCTGTTAGAAGCAAATAGTGTCCAGTTTTAGGATAACTCATGAGTTACTCTTCCCTTTTCCCTGACAATGAAGTCATGGGAGCTACTGTTTCTTTTCTGATTAAACTAATCAAAAGAATAGGCCATGAAAGATGAAGAGCAAGGTCAGATCTGTTGGATTAATAAAATTAATTTCTTATATAGATACAAGTCCAGAGGGATAATGGTGAGGGGAAAGAGATGATCTTCTCATTGGTATTTGTGGCAGAAGTTAAGTAACTGGACTTGAACGAGAATTAAAACCATTACTATTCTCTACAAAACAAAAACCTGAAATGAGTTTGGAATAGTTCCTAGAAACATAATGATAATATTGTAAATTAACACCAGATTGACAGTCTGGAGAGATTAAGTCAGAACCAGATGACAACTCAAAATGCAGATATGAAACAACAAGTCTTTGGAAAATAAAAATAACAAGAGGACATACCTTCTTTCTGGCTAGCCTTTCTTCTTCTTCTTTCTTGGCTCTTTCTACACGCTCCTTTTCAAGGCGATCAGCCTCTTCCTTGGCTTTTTTCTCAGCTTCTTCTTTCTACAAAATAATATATATATATATATAACTTTTAGTAGGCACAAACCAGAGATAGGAATTGAAGAGATGTAGAGACAATTGGTCAGGTGTGTTTGACATCAGCTGAATCTTGTTTATTTATGGCTCTTATGAATTTAAGAGTTAATCTACTGGAGTAGTGCTTATTCTCTTCAGTAAAACCATTTTTAATTCACTGTTAGTGATGGGAGTTTCCCTTATCATTTGAGGATAATTTAGAACATCTTAGTGAGTATTTATATATTTATTTATTTACCTATTTTTGTCACAGTTTGGCTAACTACATATTGTAGGTTATAGTTATAGCTACAGTTAAAGTTAAGAATGCAATGTTCAATTCTGTTTCACTCTATAGCGCTCTTTATAATAATAATTATTGTTATTCATTTAGCGGTATGTCATGGCAGAGTTAAGAAATCCAATTGTTCAATTCTGTTTACTCATGCTCTAAATCTTGAAAATTCCATCTCTTCATGTTTTGTTTTTCACCAGCGCTAATTCTGGACTCTCTCTCTCTCAGTTTTATTAACCAGTTGCTTTTCCCATGTCGACTGTTGATTAGTAGCTCCATTTGTCTGTGGCTATGCCACATTGGCTTCTGCTAGGGAATAGGGCAGCCACAGTGCTTTGCTGTCCGCGATGTGCCTTCCAATCCCACCCCACCATCAATACCATAAGTCTTTACCTTCTGACCTCTACCAGATGTCTTTCTCCTGAGCACCTCTAATGGCTTACTATACAGAACGCTCCCCCCCCATCCCTAGTGTCTGTCTCCTCTTGAATGTAGTGATTATGTAACAAATAAAATTATGGTGTAGTGTATACAGGTTAAAGGCTATTGAATGTTTACAAGATCTGCCAAATGAGAGCTTTCTTTCCAAATACATGATGCTGTTGTTCCTCATCCCAGGGTCTCACCAGCCCACACCTTCCACACACTCAGAGTTGGCACATTTAATGTTGGCACATTGAAAGGTAGCTCTGGTGAGATTGTTGAGATGCTTGAATGGAGACATGACAGCATGGAAAGTGGACGTAAAACGATGATGATGATGATGATGAGAAAGAGAGAGAGAGAGAGTGAGAGAGAGAGAGAGAGTGAGAGTGAGAGAGGGGGGGGGTAGTTGTTGGGCCTATGATCATAGTCCATGAATTAAGTCATATGTTGAGGTGATAACCAAATCAGTGATCTCGAATACATTTTTATGACAACAATTTAGCTGCAATAAAGAAGATGTTTTTAAATCATATATTTCTAGCTTGCAATATTAAATGTGTATATGTATGAACATATGGATTTATGTATTTTGTTTGTGAGTGTATGGTCAGGTGATAGACATATAAGTATATCCCCATCTTATATCATTAATGTATGTGGGCAATCAGCAGGGTTTAAAAATAATTGTCAAGAAATATTTCTCATAGAAATACTATTGATCTACCAGAGCCGGAAAGGAGATAGTCATCACCAGGTCATTTACTATTGAAACATACCTTGTTGTTTCCCTATAACTTTGGATGTATGCATGTACAAGAATGTGTTATACTCTTCTGTTTCCCTGATACTTCAAAGACAGTTAAGCCCAAAAGATGCAAAACTAGAACAGAGCAGTTCCTGTCACCAATCACAGCAATAAGGTGAACAGTTCTTAAATCCCATAGTAGAAATAACAAAGAGAGAGAGAGAGTAGCTGCTTTATGGATCCTCTGTTGATTCTGAAATGACCATTCAGTTATTTCAACAACTGAACATCTGACTCATTAAATTAAAAAGTAACTCAGTCACAGAAACATGTGCCCTTGTAACTTTGTAATACATGTAATTCCTAAACTAAATCAACATAACACAACACTTGACAAGGCCAAATACATGATGCTGTTGTTCCTCATCCCAGGGTCTCACCAGTCCACACCTTCCACACACTCAGAGTTGGCACATTTAATGTTGGCACATTGAAAGGTAGCTCTGGTGAGATTGTTGAGATGCTTGAATGGAGACATGACAGCATGGAAAGTGGACGTAAAACGATGATGATGATGATGATGAGAGAGAGAGGGGGGGGGGTAGTTGTTGGGCCTATGATCATAGTCCATAAATTAAGTCATATGTTGAGGTGATAACCAAATCAGTGATCTCGAATCATGGTTGCTATTTTCTGATGGGTTTCAACAGTTTTGGCTTACCCAACTTTATTTACATCATATAGGTTGACACATATTTTGGGAGTAAAAAGTAAAACATTAAAAAAAGTGAGTAAAAAGTATCACCAAAGAGTATCAAATTCCTAAAGGAAGGTGACAAGGCTCCCAAAGCAAAAGCAATGGCAGGGGACCCATTTTCTATTTTGCATTCAGCCTCAGACTGGGAGATGCAAGTGGACCTGAAGGGCAGACTTGTCTTCCCGGAGGAGATAGTAGTAACATCACCCCAACCAGACATGCTTCTGCTCTCCAGGAGTATGGAAACAATAATCATTATCAAATTCATAAAACTCTCAGAGGACAGACTCGATATTTCTTACCAGGTATAAGAAACCAGATATCAGGTCTTAGCTGGCAAACTCTCTATCAAGGGATGGCATGCAGCCTCATTCCCCATGGAAATCAGCTGCTGTGATTTTTCAGCAAGATCAGCATGCTATTTCCTGTAGAAGATAGGTCTGAAATACAAACAACTGAAGAAAGCCATATAAGGGATAGGCATAGCAGCTGAATCCAGCTCAAGATAGCTATGGTTGATAAGACCACAAGTGGAATCTTTTCGCAGGTGAAGACTGGTTCAATCCTTGCTGTCCCACTCATGCAAAGCATACAAGCTAAGGGGTAAAATTCTTGTGACCCTGAGATATCTGATGATATGGAAGGGTTTCCAGCATTGCAATGGACTTAGAAGAGCTTGCAAAACCTTTAAGTAGCTCTTGCAGTTTCAGCAGTTTCTGCATTGGGCAAAGTGTCTCTGATATTTATTTCATCTCACTTTGCTTAAGATGTCATGTAGTGGCATGACTGTGAAGCAGATTTCTTAATTATTTAGGCAAGCCTACAACACAGGTAGGATTTGCTTTAACTACTACAAAATATTAATCCAAAAGAATGCAAACAAAATCAATATTTACCTGCTTTCTTTCTAATTCCAGTCGATCAGCTTCTTCTTTCTTGCGTTGCTCTTCAGCTTCGATGGCCTTACGAAGCCTTTCTTCCTCAGCCAACCTACCTTCGGCTGCAAGACGTATGGATTCTTCTTCCAAACGACGCTGCTCCTCCTCCTCTAAACGAATTCTCTCCTCTTCTTGACGCCTAGAACAAAATAATAATTGTGAAACCTTTATTCCATACAAATTATACTCATACATATTCCTATTGTTATTTCAAAATGCCAAAGAAAAATTTCTCTAAAATTAGCTGAATGGTTAAGTAGTTTCAGTTTCAGCCCTACTGCATGACACTTCTGGCACGGCCTTTTAAATGAAATCTGGTAGATGGAAACTGTTTAGATGATTGTCAGGGATATATACACATACATTTGTGTGTGCATATGTAAATAAATATACATACATGCTTTTAAGCCTATCTCCAAATTCTATAGAAAAATCAGGAGATAAACTTTAAACTGATTGTATCGCACTGCTAACACAGAAGTAGGACATAGTATTGACTTATAAACCATTGATATACCATGGTAGTATATTATGGTTGCAAAATGAAATAGAGTGTCCCTACCAGCAATTAATACACACATATACATACACATACATAATTATAAACACATGCAGAAATGTATGTGTGTATATATATGGATCAGCAATTAGAGTTGACTGCAGCATGAGAGGTAAAGTAATTAAGGACATGAAATGAAAGAAAGGTGGTGTTGTACCAGGGATAGCTGTGAATGTACTCAAAATATCTGGTGAGGCAGGAGACTTGCTTACCACCCAGAATGTCAACCAACTTAACCAAGAAGGTGTTATACTCAATGACTGACATAGCAGTATCATTGCAAACTGTTACAAAGGAAAAGAGGATGATGCCTGAAAGAGAGGAAATTATAGTGGAATCAAACTACTGGATCAGATTTTGAAGGTCATGGAGTTATAACACAACTGAACCATGCCAGAATAGACCTAGATGAGATGCAGTTTGGCTTTGTTCCAGCAATCTTCCTAATGAGGCAACTGCAGGAGAAATACTTGGTACTATATCAGGGATAAATTTCTACATAAGAGAAAGTTAAGAAATCAATAACAATAACAAAAGTTGATATTCACTATAGAGTATACATATATAGGCATATCTACAAATGATAGGGTGCAAGTTTACTACCTCTAGGTGTTTATGGTTTGTAATCTGTCTCTAGCATTGGATTGTCTTTGGGAAATATACATCTTTATTGTACATTTTGGTGACCATCATTGCCATTCTTGTTTATAGAGAAATACAATAATTGAATTAAAACTATACTTTAAGCTAGATGATCCAGTACAGCACAGCTATAAAATAGGTACATGAAGACAACAGTTTCCAACTAAAAGCAAAGAAATGTAGTGAAGATTGATTAAAAGTTTGAGGGTCACAGATCTTAAGCCATGTAACAATTTACCAGCTGAAATAATTTGTGTGCATGCCATCATTAGTGTCATGCTGTATGCTTGGTAAATACCTTTCAATGGTCAAATACTTCTCACTGTAAAAAGGTACCATAGAAATGAGACAGTAATGAGAAACTTCTTGAATATCATTTCTGGATCTTCCTCATTAAGTCTCTAATAATCTAAATGACTATGGGATACAACTGACTTAATTACACAATTATGGAGAAAGGCAAATTCATAACACACCTGAGTTCTTCTTGTCTTTGCCGCTCTAACTCTGCTTCTCTTTCAGCTTTTTCTCTTGCCTGGCGCCGTTTCTCAGCAAGTTTAATCTTATATTCCTCTTCAGTAATATCTTGAGTTGAGCGTGTCATTTGGTCTTCAGGAGCTGATGGAGTTGGAGTACCTTCACGATTAGGAGACTCACGTGGCCCTTTATCTTTGGTAGATTTGGGCTGAAGTGAAATGGGAAAGTTGATGAATGGGTAATGAAGGGAATGGTTGATATAACATATGAACACAGAGGAAAACTGCTGAGTTGATGAATGGATGCAAACCAAGGAAGATTTGGAAAAGACAGACTCAAGGATATTTAGCTTCACAGATCAAATTATACTATAATAGAAAATGGGAAAATGTACTCTGTCGTAAACTTAACTCATACCAGTATGAAAAATGACAATGATGATAATGAAAAGGGGAAGTAAAATAAAACATTTAAGAATAAAGTATCTTATTAAAATTAGGAACCACTTAACTTCAACTATATATTACAAATAATTCATGAAAGGTACTGGATCACTGACCTATCTATCAAACCTCATATGTGACTTGACAGAAGGAAAAAGCTATCAAATATTACAAAAATTAAAATAACATTAAAGAAAATGATGTAGATGAGAATGACGATGCAAATCATTACAAAACAAGAAAGCATTTAATAATACCCTACAGTAAAGGTGGGAAAGGTAACCAATTTCGGGTAAGGACAGTCTTTCTGTTCATCTATCAGTTCTGACTGTAGAACATGGAGTGGAGATCATAGCTGTGATCATTCGTTTATGAACATCATAAGTTTAATTATTCTGTCACACACCCTGACAACCTAAATTACAGTATCTATTCCTTTTCTCCTAACAGTATACCTACTCCGGGGAGTCTAACCAAGGATCTAAATATCTCACCTCATGTACATAAGGTATATTGAGTCATCTCTCTAACATTTTCTGATCTACTCTTCATTAGGCCAACATCAATGGTGGTAGCCCTAAAGTCCTGTGCTTGAAAGGAAAAGAGTTGCTAGGAACACACCTAGTGAACTTGCCAACATGTGCACCACTAACGAAAGAAGTCTCAGTCCCACTGATGCATTTGGTGGTTTTCATTGATGTTTGGTACCATTTTTACAGCTGAATGCCCTTCAGTTACCAATCAGTTCACAATATGCATTGAGTACATTTCAGCATGCGATCAGTACTAGAGACAGTATCTAAGAGAACTGAATTTTCACTTAAACTTTCTTTTTCAATGTTACTATATTTCCAAACAGGTTGCCTTTGTTGCTTCTTCTGAGTGCTACACTCATATGGGACTAGGGAAGATGCCTTTTGCATACTGCTGAGTTTGCTCGCAGTAAGCAACCTCTTAGGTAATTAACTTCACTATGGCTGAGAAGCAATGGGGTTTAGTTACCAATGAATGATATCCAAAGACAGCTGAGCATAAAAGTTGCCACTTTTATGTAGGCAGAAAAAAAGAAGAAAGTTTAAAACATCAGTTTGAAGTGACTAGATCGAGCTGTCTTCATGGCATAGGTAGAAGGGGATCTTCACTATAGAGATCTTATCATGAGACTAATAGCAGATGTACCTTTAGTTTATCAAGATCAGAGGGTTTAGCAGAATTGGTATTTCATCCAAATGTTGCAACAGCTATAAGGATCATAATTTCTAAATATATAATTCAAAATACTAGATAGTAGGTAAGTATCTTAAAATTTACTTCACAGAAGGAAGAGAGCCAAAGAAGAAAATAAGAAAACAGTGCTCAAATAAGAAGAGTCAGTGATGCTGTATGGTACAATCTGGTGCAATGCAATACTATTTGATAAAATGTGGTGTTGTGTATTCCAGCTCAGTCATGTATGTATCCATGACATAAGAAATAACTAGGGTTAGCAACAGGAAGAGCATCCAGTTGTAATATGGCTCATAAAACTCTTATAACCCAAGCGAGCTTGGAAAAGCAAATGTAAAACAATGATGTAGATGTGTTACATGGTATTAATGTGGCAAGATATATTATGCTGGTTGTATAAGATAATAATAGGATAATGTGAAATGTTGCTTTATGAGTGTTAGGGCGTCATCTGAAGGAGGGATTGGCTACTTTTCTAGCAAGTAGAGCAACCACATATAAATTCCTTCACTTACTAGTATTGTGTAATGCTGTATAAGGGTGTGTACTGTAGTGTCATAGGATCCTAGTTAGTACAGTGAGGTACTGTTTGGTATGATGGGGTGTGGTGTTGTGCAATACAGTGTGCCCTGGCATAGCACTATTTTCCATAATGCGATGCAATTTAGAGTGGTATTCATGAGATATGATGGATGTGATGCAATCACATCTGTGTTTATGTAGCATCATTTAGCCATATAAGAATAAACCTACAGTGAAAAATTTAACTTTTTGATTCCCTGTACTCTGATACATGTGACCAACAGTTCAGTTTAGATGAAAGTGGCATTAAAAAAAAACAAAGCAATTAATGTCAACTGTACCTTTCTTGGAGTAGGAGTTGTAGTTCCTGAATTAGGCGCTGAGGATTTCTTCTCAGTTGACTGAAAAATCAGTCAGAAAAATGAGTTAGTATATGGATTACATATATTTTTACATTGCAGGGCTGGTAAAATAAATACCAATAAAGCACAAGAATATTTCTTTCTAAAAATTTGTTCATGCCAATTAAGAAATTATTATAACATTGTCAGCAAAAATGATATAACACTATCTTCCTTTGGATCAGTACAATGCTTGTCAGGTGTCTTCCTTTATAGGATATACACATAGAAGCAGCAAGTGCTCAAACTGAATACACATATATACACACATCCTGTCTTCCGATATAAAAAGGCAGTCATTCTTCTGAAACTGAAAACAATTATTGGATTGTCTCTAAATGCAATTTCAACCCTTTAGCATTTCAACTGGCCATATCCAGCCAAGATATTCTACCTGTTCAAACTAGCCTGAGTGAACTTTTCACACCTGCCCTACAATGTCGAAATCTCAAAGATATGAGATAATGTATTAAATAAGCATATTTCACAGAGTAATCTGAATGCTAAAGGATGAATGTATGAACTACAAACTTTCTCTTTCCTGTTAGAAATAGAATATGTATTTGCTAATTTAAACTTCATACTGTTTCCTCACAACTTTTCACATTTGAATCAAATCCTGAATTAGCCACATGATAAGATAACAAATGTTGCCTATACAAGAGAAAACTAGGAATTTATATTTGTAGTCAAACAGTTATAATCCTATATCAGTGCCCTGCAGTATTATTTCATTTGAGCCCAGACATGATACAATATTAGAAGCATCACAGCTAAAGACACAAAAAGTTTTTAAAAGTTGCTGAAAATGTGCTGCAATATTGCTAGTAACTCTGGGACAAAAGATTTTGAAGGAAAAAAGAAAACAATCTATTCTGATTTTCTCGGGGGTTGCAGCACATTTGATAGAAATTTCTATGAAATATTCTCCATGTATTTTCCACGAAACATCTAAACAATTTGGCTGTAACTGGAAAAATTCCACAGCTGAAGCTAAAGATCCTGCCAACAAATTAATGAAAGTGTAGAACATCCAAACAACAGCAGCAGACACAAATGCAGAACCACTACCAGGAGAAAGAGAAGTTGTTCAATATTGGGCCTAAGTTGCCAGTCTTAAAACTAGAAGTTCTCAACCACCAGCCAAGACCCTTCTCAACCTGCCATGAACACAGATCAGAGATCACTCTCTGAAGATCTTTGCCAATATTACACAAATTTTAGGCACAAAAGTGCATGAAACCTTATAAATTTTCAGGAAATGACACAAATGATAATTCACTGATATTTCTTGTGTCAACATCTTGTCATGATGTAATTACTGGAACACTCATAGATTTAATATCTCCAAAAGTAAAACAAAAATTATTAAAAAAAAAAAGATGAAACATTTCCTTATCAAAAAATGATAATGATACTATTGTGCATAGTTCCCTGACAGAAAGTGTCTATCAATTCAAACATACAGTTTGACATTCCAAGTTTGGTAGATATTCAATATGTAGGCACATTGTATACATTCACTGTCACACTTTTATCTTATGGTTGATTGTAGACAGTTGGTACTGTGTTACAAAATAAGAGATTTCTTCAGTCATAGCAATCATTCTATTCAATGGTGTCAACTTATCTGCTGTACCTACCAATAACAACTTTAGATTAACCTGGCTATAAAAATCTAATTCATCACAATCTGACAAATGAAGGAACCTTCAGTACTGCACCATTCTTGCAGATTTGAGCAACAAAGTTATTTGAAAAACTGAGTCTTAACATATGTTAGAACACAGGATCATAAGATCTTCAAATGTCAGCTTGGTTCTATCACTACACATGGTGTTTAAGCCTAATATATATCAACATCATCATTGTCGTTTAACGTCCGTTTTCCATGCTGGCATGGGTTGGACGGTTCAACCGAGGTCTGCACCAGGCCCCAGTCTGATCTGGCAGAGTCTCTACAGCTGGATGCCCTTCTAACGCCAACCATTCCGTGAGTGTAGTGGGTGCTTTTTATGTGCCACCAGCACAGGGACCAGAGGAGGCTGGCAATGGCCACGATCGGTTAGTGTTTTTTACATGCCACTGGCATGGAAGCCAGTCAAGGCTGATATATATATATATATGAATGTATGTATGTGTAAGGCAATGCTGGTAACGATCACGCTCAAATGGTGCTATTTACGTGTCACTGGCACGGAAGCCAGACAGCTGCTCTGGCAATGATCACGCTCGGATGGTGCTATTAGCGCTCCAATGGCACAGGTGCCAGTCATCGAATTTGGTTCAATCACAATTTTGATTTCACTTGCCCCAACAGGCCTTCGCAAGTAGAGTTTAGTGTCCAATGAAGGAGAGGTTGGCATGGGTGCCAGGCATCGAATTTGGTTCGATTTCGATTTCACTTGCCTCAACAGGTCTTCGCAAGCAGAGTTTAGTGTCCAATGAAGGAAAGGTACGCATAAGTGGGCTGGCTACACCCCTGGCAGAGGCCTCGGATTATGGTCTCACTTGGCTTGCCGGGTCTTCTTACGCACTGCATATTTCCAAAGGTCTCGGTCACAAGTCATTGCCTTATGTTCGAAGGTCGTGCTTCACCACCTCGTGCCAGGTCTTCCTGGGTCTACCTCTTCCACGAGTTCCCTCAACTGCTAGGGTGTGGTACTTTTTCACACAGCTATCCTTATCCATTCTTGCCACATGTCCATACCAGCACAATCATCTCTCTTGCACACTACAACTGATGCTTCTTAGGACCACCTTTTCTCTCAAAGTACTTACACTCTGTCGAGTATGCTCACTGGCATTACACATCCATCGGAGCATACTGGCTTCATTCCTTGCGAGCCTATGCATGTCCTCAGTAGTCACGGCCCATATTTCACTGCCATGTAGCATGGTTGTTCGTACACATGCGTCATACAGTCTAACTTTTACTCTGAGTGAGAGTCCTTTTGTCGCCAGCAGAGGTAAGAGCTCTCTGAACTTTCTACCTACGCCTTTTCTACAGATCGAGCAGGGCCATCTACCTGAAGGGGTTTGTGTTTTGTCTACCTTCCTACTTATTAGGACTTTGGTTTTAGCTAGGTTGACTCTAAAGCCCTTTGATTCTAGTCCTTGCTTCCACACCTGAAACTTCTCCTCTAGTTCTGATAGTGACTCAGCAATTAGTGCAAGGTCATCAGCATAGAAGAGCTCGCTGGGGCATCCTGTCTTGAATTCCTCTGTTATTGCCTGGAGGACTATGATAAATAGGAGGGGGCTGAGGACTGAACCTTGGTGGACCCCTACCTCTAACCGGAATTCTTTACTGTACTTGTTGCCAACCCTCATCTTACTGACAGCGTCCCTGGGGATCCAGTCAAAGGCTTTTTCCATGTCAAGGAAAACCAGGTACAGAGGTTTATCTTTGGCTAGGTATTTTTCCTGCAGCTGTCTTACCAGAAATATAGCATCAGTGGTGCTATCAGAACCAATTTCACCACTACTATCATTCTCACAATCTACAACACTTTGAGCCTTCTGCACAATCAGCCAGCCTACAAGAAATAACAGCCAAAACTCTTTCATATCACACCTTACCATCTTTAAGAAGTACACATTAGATAATGCTGTCTTAAATACACTGGAATGACATTTACAGGGGTCAACTGAAAAATTCATAGGTTGACTAAGATACTCTCATGGAATGTGACCATCAGTGTTGTAGTGGTTGGATCCTATTGGTAAAGAAGTTTTCATGCTGTTGGTCAAAAACTTCAACAGCAGACACCACATCATCATCACAGCGATACTGGTTCCCAGCCAAGTGTTTATTCCTGTTGGGGAACAGATGATAGCCAGATGGGGGTAAATTAGGGTAACAGGGTGAGTGATCAACCAGTTCAAAGCCACAGTCATGCACAGCAGCCATTGAAAAGGCTTGTGTGCTGCAGCATTGTCCTCATGAAACAAGACCCCTTTTGTCAGTTTTCCTAGACAGTTGGTCTTGATAGCCTCAGCATGTTGGCATAATACTCTCCATTGATGCTGTGGCCCTTTTGAAGATTGTTAATAAACACAATGATTTTTGCATCCCCAAAAACTGAAGCAATCACCTTCCTTGCATATGAAATAACATTGGCCTTCTTTAGCGCTGGCGAGGAGTGGGGGTGTTTCCATTGCATGGATTGTCCTTTTGTTTCTGTCTCGAAGTGATGAAGCCAATACTTATTCTGGATTAGGAAACATTCAAGAAAACCAGCTGGATCTACCTGAAACAATGTCAGAATATGTGACCCCCACCAAGCAGAAACCTTCATCATGCCAACTTCATTGTGTAGAATATTCTCAACCCTCTCACAGGATATGCTAATAGCATAGGCTCTTTGATTTATAGTCATTGCCTGTCATCCAACACCATGTGGTAAACATAAGTAAAGTCTTCCTCAGTGGTGGCAGTTGCAAGAAATCCAGATGGTGGGTCATCTTCAAAACTCTCTTCCTCTCCTAAATTCAGCTAACCACTTTTGCTCTGTTAATAAAG
Source organism: Octopus bimaculoides (assembly GCF_001194135.2). Lineage (NCBI taxonomy): Eukaryota > Metazoa > Mollusca > Cephalopoda > Octopoda > Octopodidae > Octopus > Octopus bimaculoides. The sequence continues at coordinate 20,176,561 of NC_069001.1, read as the reverse complement.
ATGGAGTCCACCTATGAACTTTTCATCCCACTCTTGTATCAAAGTTCTTGATGCCAGGTTTATCCTAGGTCTAAACATCAACAATACCTCCACTGCTACTATACTTATTACCTTCAGTCTCCATCATCATCACTATTGTCCCATCACCAAATTTATGCACCTGATAGGAAGTAGAAAAGCAGTGAATGAAAAGGAAAAATAACTAAATAACTTAAACCAGCTGCTTTTCGTAATTTTCCCTTCTCTAATTTTAAATTTGAAAATGACACACTTTTTTGTTGCTCTTAATAGATTACATTAATTAATCTCAGCACAAATGAATAGAGATAAATATAGAGAAACACCAGCCAACAGGATTAGTTTGACTATTTTATGCTAATCTTATAAGCTACTTTAGTATTAATGTTATATAAAAATTAATGTTATATAAGCCAAATGACAAGAAATTCAGAAAAAGATACCCTACAAAACAATCCACCCACTCAAGCCATCACAACATTCTATATTAAAAATAAAAACCTTGTTATTACATAAAAGTTCTTTATTTCTGATTCAAGAATGCAAAGTAGATATGCTTAAGACAGAAGTTGTTAGTGTGGTTTAGTTCCAGGTCAGCTCTGATCGAGCAGTGGGCTATGATCAAAGACTTTCCTGTTATGACCATCCTATCTTTATCCCATGTGCAGGGAACTGAAAACCTCATTATCCAATGTGTCCTTTCTAAGACATCTAAAGGAGGGTTGATTGTCATTTCTAGGTGATCAAGTAACCTTGTAACAACACACCTTTGTTGGCTTGTTGAGACTATAGTGCAGGGTTTCTCATCTAGAAAATAATGCCCATGCATGGGTGGTAAACAAATGTGGAGAAAATGGTGTTTTGAAATTTTGGTACATGGTATAGGATTTTCTAAAGCTGCATAACATTTTATTAGTATGAATATTTTAAAAAGTGTTTTCAGATTTTGGCACTTTTCTAGGACTTCAAAAACAGTTGGCAACAAGCTGGGAGTATCAGCAGTAGAGCATCAGTTGCTGCTATCTAGCTTTTGGTTAGTGCACATCTGTGCTTGAATTTGCCATGCCTTCTCTTGAATTTTTTACAGAAAAAAATAGTTTGGGATTACAAAGATTTTGGGTGGCAAACAACCATCAGAAATGGCAGTTCACACACATGTACAAGCATGAATACACATACACATGTAATACAACTTTTAATTTCCTCACTGAATCTTATATAAGATCATCAATCATTGCCAATTATTTCAGAAAAAAATACTTTTAACCTTTAGCACACTGCAGGTGGATCATGTCACCATATTAGTTTTCTCCTCTGTAGTAACAGGGAAGTGGTAGTAGAAACAATTCTAGAGACAATGCAAGTGTGCTAAAGGTTAAACTGAAGACAGAAAATAGCTTTATCTATTTAACCATGGGGACCAGAATCAGCATAATTTTGGTGTGCTTAAGTCTGGTGAATGAGGCAGTGGACATCACAACGAAAAATATTTAGAACAATGAGGGAGAAGGAAAATTAAAAAAGATACATGAAAATAAGAAGACAGGTATTGCCTTTCAATCTAACAAATAAAACCCATCAGAGAGAAAGTTAGTGCAAATGGTGAAATAGAGGAAGAGAGAGAGAGAGACTTTCATCAGAAAGAAAGACAGAGAGGAAAGGAGAGAAAGAACAAGGTGAATAAAGAGATGGGAATATAACTTATGAACTGCTGTACTAATAACATTCAGCATGAGAAAATGCAGGTGAAGAAGAGGTAAGATGGGGTTCACTCAAAGTTTTCTACTGGATTGAGTGAATCCCATCTTGCTGCTTCTTCACTAAGATGGAATTCACTCATTAGAAGGAGGGTTCAAGAAAGGAAGTTGGAAGAATGAGAAAATGTGAGAGGGGGAGAGAAAGCAAAATGAGAAGAGAATTAGGTACAGTGAAAGACAAATACAGTGGAAGGAAAAAAAAAAAGAGATAAAGAGGAAAAGATACTGTGGACACAGTAAGAGAGGAAAAACGTGTACAAGCAGGGGATAAACACAAAAGTTTACACTAGCAATAAATACAGTAAATACAGTCAAAACAAAGATGGCCTGGAAAAATGAAAAGGACAGAAAAGGACAATCAGGCATGGAATGCCTCCCTTCAGCAATGGAGACCAAAATCAGTGTAGTTTCAGTACACTTAAATCTGGGGACTCAATCGTATGGAACTATTTGGATGCTAGTTTATAGATAAATTAATACACTAATTAATTATTGAAAGCTCAATTAGCATAGACAATTATAAAATTTCTTAAGTGATATTTTCAGTTATTTTCATTGCTCTAATGAAATACTCTAATGCCTTTAGTGAAGAAAATTTGCCACCATTGGTTGTTCATCTTATATGTTTATTGCTTCTCTTCAGAACAGTTGGTTACATATATAACCCTTTTGTTACCATATTTCTGTTGAACTAAACGGCATTTGTTTCAATTAATTTTGAAAATACTAAAGAATTGGGTAAAATATCTTGGTCGTTACTAAGCTGCTAATTGGAACATAAATTAACACGGAATTTTAAAGGGAGATCTTAATTTAGATCACTTTACATAGAAAGTTTATATCACAGAAGTAGGGATGGTCTTGGGAGGGTTGGTATCAAAAGGATTAACATTCTAAGCATGCTGACAAGGGCAAATCTTTGTCGTATTTCATGTGATGTAGGGCCTCATAAGGTAACAACCATTTGGCAAGAAACATTACTTCAACTTGCTAATATAGAAGTTCTTCCAACTAACAGCATCTGCAAAAGGACACTATTAATGGGGTAATTCCTCTTAGAACTGAAATTTCAAGTATTCAGTTGCAAAAAATTTAATGGCAGGCTCAATGATGTTAGTGCAGTTAGTTGACAAGAGGGTGAAAAAATAAACTTGTTAGATCTTTTGTCTGACTGAATTTTCTGTCAACTGAGCCTTGATAATGATGATTACTATGTGAAGTTTTATACCCTACTAAAGTACAATGGTTGTCAAAAGACAACTGATTCTTGTTTCCTCAAACTGAGTGATACAATTATAATATTGTTCAAAACTTTACACTAACTTCTCTGATAGCTGCAAAATGTGACAGCTTTTTCCTTAGTGACATGTTCACCAAACTTAATGATCTTGATACATTATTGTAAAGAGAGAAAAAAATGCATGCTTCAATGGATGTATAATGTCAAATTGCATGTACAACAAAGGACAAAAGTCTGTAGAGAAAAATTGGGCATAACAGGCTGGGGTGCAGGAAAGAATATTACACTAGTACAATCATGTGATGCTGATGGATGAGAACAGTTGTATAAAGAGCTGACTGCTAAATGTGGAAGAAACATGTGGAAGAGGTAGACCTAGAAAAATGTGGGATGAAGAGTTAAAGACTGACCTCAAAATGTTGAACCTCTTAGAGTAGATGACAGGGTACAGAGATGAACGGCGTTATACTGTACTTGAGAAGACATGTTCAATCTCAGCAGAATTGAAGCTCTGTCACACCTTCCCCACAACTCATCATCTATTTTCTTCACTTATCACTGTGATGATATCCACTGCGTCCAACTCATTCCCAATCTCTAATCATGTCACACTATTTTCACTCACTGCACTTCCTATTCTGTCTTATTCATGTTGTACCTGGATCTTATATCTCTCTCTCTCTCTCTCTCTCTCTCTCTTACTTTCCAAGTAAGCAAGCCATGTATTCACCTCTTCAGCAAGACACATGCTCCTCTCCCTCCATTATAGTTTCTTTCTCTAGTCAACAGCCAAATCAGTTGAGGGGGTCTTACCTTGTGAGCACTTGGCAACATCACTGGTATTGGTGCCACATACAAAAGCACCTAGCACACTCTGTTAAGTGGTTGGCTTTAGGAAGGGCACCCAACCATAGAAATCATGCCAAAGCAGATACAGAATCTGGCGGGGCCCTTTGGCTTGTCTGTTCTTGTCAAACCATCCAACCCATACCAGCATTGAAAAAAGGATGTTTCATTTCTAAAGTGGCATAATGACATAATATAAGATGAATTTTTCCAGACCTCAACTCCACTAGCTTCAATGACTTGATAGTTTGAAAGATGATTTAGTTTTTAAGGATAAAATTACTTAATGTGATTATTGCAAATATTTGCAATCACTGCATAGTAACATGGCACAGTTGATACATAGATATTATTGCACAGACTGTTTTACTTTGGTATAGCAACCTGCATAAAGACAAAGTGGCCAATTCAAAGATGATGTGCAAGAAGAAATGTTAGTGTTAGAAAATAACAATGATGCCACAATGTGATGTCAGCTTTATGGCAAGCAAAGCTTGTGGTGTCATCAACAAGTCTATTGAATTTTTATGCAGGTTATGGAAGCACTTAAAATTGCTTTTGCTTGTGTTAAGAACATCCCATTTGGTAGAAGCTGGTTTCAGCCACACCAGTATCTTGCGATCTAAAAGTAGAAACAGCTTGAATATAACCTGGTAAGGTGACTGATTTGAAACCCAATATTTCTGTATTAGTTTTGTTACACAAGAATCTTGTAACATGACAGCTTCTCATATTTATTGTATTATTTTGTTATAGGAATGTTAATTATTTGAAGGTATTTTTTTATTTCTATATCTTGTCACTCTGTTAGTCAGAAGATGAAAGACAACAAATTATATGATACATTTATATTTAATGGTTTTTAAAGGCCAATTTATGAGGTAGAAAGTGTTTTTTCTGATCAATTTGTTAGAAAATGAAAGATAACATAAAATAGCCAATTGGTTTGGTTTTTTTTTTTGCCAAATTCTGATTCATAAAATAAAAGATAACAACAAAAAATATAAGATACATTATGTATATGTGATAATAATGTATTATAGAGAAAATTAATTTGATCAGAGAGTGAGTACTTGTTCATTTATCATCAAAGAAACTCTTATACCTGTACAGTGAACAAATTATCTGAAGTGCCTCTCATTGATCTGCATTTAGTGAAACAGAAAAAGAAAAAAATGGAACTAGATACAACAAAAGTACTACCATAAAAGTGAATTAAAACAACAAACTAAACACCAAGTATGAAACTAATGTGCAGAATTTGATATTCAATTAACATACCGAAACAAAAAAAATACCTTCATTGTTTTATAAGAAATAACAATTTTTTGGCACACTTTTGGATATTTTCTATGCAGATGGGTGATGGAAATAGTTTCTGTGAGAGTGAGTGATGATGCCAAAAGTGCTTGAGAACCTCTGGTTTAAATGGTCACTAATAAGGATGAGCTAATAAACCACACATAAATGTATTCCTGATTACTTTACACACCACCATATAAATCCCACCATGCCCCCCACCCCTTTATACAGAGCATTCTTCATTCAGTACTTGACTCACTATAACTCATGAGTTGTTTATCAATACTGCTTTGCTGAGATTTTCCTCAAAATATTTAGAACTAGATATATTTTTCCTTATAATATAACTAATAAATCACAAGTAAATATATCATTTTGTAGCTCTTAAATTAAATCCATATTAATAAATTCTTAATTCTAAATATTTAATGTGAGTAACACACTGAAGTTGCCCAAACATGAACACTATTTTAATTACTGTGTTTCCTTTCATTGAGGACACTATTCTTTTTCTAAAATAAGTCTCAAAAATTGACCAATTGTCTGAGAGGACAAACATTTGTGCAAGTGTAAAACCTTTCTTTTTTTTTCTTCTAAATAAAAAGTTTCAATTCAGTATTGAGGTGTCCCTTCAAGATCGGGATGTCTTCAACACTGAACAGTATGGTATATGAAATAGATTTTTATGTGTTTAGAAGCTTATCAAGGAGAGCAAATTACTTATCTATAATATACTAACACACTGCAGTGCTCTGCTCTACTTGTGTGTGGTGCAATAATAATGTTTAACTAATTTTCTGACTTGTAAATACGAGAATGAAAAAATTTTTCTTACTTTTAGAAAATTATAGGATTCAGAAATTATTATTTTATTTTCATTATTGACTACTTAATCATTAAAGCATGCTATTACAAAAACAATATTTTATGTATAACTATTTACAACGTATCATATATGCTGTATTAAGGTACTTTTATGTTCAGTAAGTCACATGCTAGAGTTTTTAGGTAGTATTTTCATGAAAAAAGGTGCAATTTATTTGTCAGTAAAAATGGTAGATTTATTCTTAGATTTAGAAACCTTGCTCAAAGATTCTAATACCAATGTTTAAATGGCTATTATTTAGTAGACTGAATGTATTGATGACAAATGAATACAGAATTGGTTACCTCTAAAGGTCTACAGGAGGAAGTGAAATACAAGGATAGGATGAAAAGTTCACAGAGGTTGACTATGAAGGAATGATGCTAGAGTTGTGAAATATTGCATGTATTAATTTCAACTCTTCTTAGTAATTTTTCTGATATGGCCCCATCTATCATTTGTTCCCCAACATGAAGAAACACTCATCATCATTGATACTGGGAACCAGTATTGCAGTGATGATAACGTGATATCTGTTGATGACTTTTTTGACTAACAAGATGAAAGTTTCTTCACCAATGGGGTCCAAGCACTTCAACATTGATGGAAGAAGTGTGTGGACCACGAATGGTGGGTGTGGGGGAGGATATGTTGAAAAATAAGCCTCATTAGGTCACATTCCATGAGAGTGTCTTAGTCAACCTATGAACGTTTCAGCTGATCCTCATACACAGCTATAACAAAAAACAGTTTAAGCTTACAAGCTTACCACATGGGTATGAAGTTATTTTGAAAATACCTCATGGAGTGATGTTTGTGCACACGCAGTTATGGGTTGTACTTAGGCAAGGCATAGCACCCATTCAGCCACCTACCAGAGATACGGTGAAGTCGTGGGACTGGAGCCTGGTGGATTGTGAAGCAGTAGCAGAAGAGCTCAACTGAACCAATGGTTCTTCTTATATTGATGCTGAGTGGAGGATCACCAAACTCTATCAAGAGAGTAACTGTAACACATCCATAGAGGTAGAGTCCATGGTTGTGTAATCAGCTAACAAAAGACTTGAGCTCCCAATTCACATTCATAATAATGGAATTGGACAGAGTCACGCAAGTCCACAAAAGCAGCAAAAAAACAGAAGAGAAGTAAAATTACTGGAACTGAGCCAATGACATGCTGGGCAACTAGTAAGTAAAGTATACTCAGAACAGATGGATTATTTTTTAAAAAACTGATTATCTCTTTCTATTTCAAAGATGACTCAAGCAGATATAAAGCAGCTACTCAACTTTAAACAACAATAACTACTACTGTAGCTACCCCTGTAGTTATAATAAATCAGAATGTTTTGAAAATAATGTAGAAAGCAAAATGTTGTGTACTTACTTTGGGAGGTGTGTCTGTAGGTTTCTTGGGTGTAGACAATCGATCGAAAATGGCCTTCCTACTACTTTTAGACTGAGTAGATGCGGTTGAGCTAACAGACTTGTCAGATTTTGCAGAGTCAATTGTAGAAGATCGATTCCGAAGTTTATCTAAATATAGTAAAAGAAAAATAATAATAGTAAAGACAGAGATTTATATTTTGATTCATTCCAAATCAAATAGAACATGCAAACAGCATTACTTAAACTAATCCTGAAACCCCCAAATCAACCATAAAAGACGCATGCACACACACACACACACACACACAATACATATATACTTTTTTATTATTTTCCCAGTCAACCAACAGAAGTTATACTGGAACACTGTGATATGCCGTTTCTTGAATGTTCATTAATTGGTTTAAACAATCACAGCTGAAGCCATGCTGGAGCAGCATTTGAATTTTATTCTTATTTTCTTAGTAAAAGTTTGTTTCAATAGTGTAAGTTAAAAACATGCTGAATCACGACCTTCATTGCTGTTTGTACTGCTGTGCATATTGGATTCAATTTTATCACTCCTCAAAGAGACTAGGCTAAAGGGGGAAATGTTACCTCCAAATGAATTTGAGGTTAAAACAGAGAAATGAATTAGATATGTTAAGCCTTTACATTTATAATAAAAGACAACAGATTTAATGAAAGAGGCAAGAACAAATTTCAATTGAATAGCAAATTTTTCTAATCTGATTAGCTTTATCACTATTGAGAAAAGTAGTATGTAGATTATCATCCCCATTACTGTTTTAATGTTGACAACACAACTGTCACCAAATCTTCTATTGGGCATTCTACATTGTGTTGGCTGTGGTGTTGTTTTCAAACAAGTCTCCCTCAAAATACCATCTAAAAAAAGATGGGGGACAGTCTAACTATATTATGCATAGAACCATTGATTTTCTTAATAGCATTTCAAGACATTCAATAATCCACAGCTCAGAGTACTACTAACATCCTCTGTCTGCTGACTGATGCCCAAAGGTTTGGGTCAAGAGCACCTGCATTTTCAATGGGATTAAGATATTAGCTTCAAGCGAAGTGCCCTTTCCCAGAGTTTTAATGAATCATCACTGTTGTAATCATCATCTCCATCCTCACTGTTAATGTAATGTCTGTTTCCTATGCTGTCATTGCATGCTTGTCATACAACAACCCCCCAGATGTTTTGATGCTGCCCTATCCCCTCTGTTGAGCTAACTACATTTTCATAAGTCACAAGAAGTAAAATAACTAAAAATACAAAGTAGAATGGAATGATAGCTAATTACTTTCATTATGTTGATAATCAATCTCTGTAACAACTTATTTTTATAGTTATTGATGCTGTTTATGAGCCTAGACATTTAATATTTGACAGGAACAACCAAGTCTAGTTTCATATATATATATATTTTTATTTTGGTATGGGATTGTTGCATAGCAGCCAGTACATGCTGCAACCATTGTTATAATCTCTGCTAATGGTAGCAAAAATAGGCATCATCATCATCACTATCATCATTTTTCAAGTCTGCTTTCCATGCTGAAATGTATTGGGCAGGTCACAAACCAGAGTAACTTCTTATTAGAAGCCACTGCTCTCATAGAACTGGTGTTTGTACATAGCATTTTGGTTTGGCTTCTAAGGTTAGATGTCCTGGTTTACACCAACCATTTTACACTGTACTGGCTGTATTTTCTTGTGGCACCAGCATCAGAGAGGTTGTCAAGTCCTTGTCGAGACAAGACTAAAGGTACTTCTCAACCCTACATCTTCTCTATCCATTTGCCATCCATTTTATAATGTGTACTGGTTAAGGTGAAACCAAAGTGACCCCTCAACCCTACTTTTTCTCTGTTCCGTCATCATTCACAATGACATCAGCATAGAAGGCAAGATGCCTTGTACACTGTAAATGTAGAGAGTAACTCAGGTAATGTGGCTAAGGAGTGGAAAGATGAGAGAGAGAGAGAGATATGATGACAGAAAGACAAGAATGACTGGATGGAGGGAGCAACAGTATAGTGATAAAGACAGGGTTGTTGAGGTGAAGACAAGAAGAAAGTGATAGGATAAAGACAAGAGAAAGTGTTGGACAAAAAGTAGCCCAAAGGAGAGAGAGAGAGAGAGAGAGAGAGAGAGAGAGAGAGTGATGGTTGATAGTAGAGAAAGGGTGAAGCTAAAATGTAATGGATACAGATGGACTGATGCAGATGGCCTAGTGAAGGGTGATGAGGATGGTAGTAGTAGGAAGAAGATGGAAGGAAATGAGTGACAAAGATGAGTGGGGGAGGAAGTTAAGCAACAAGTAGATAAGAGGGAGGTCAAGGATGTGAAGGGTAGCAGTAAATGTAACCTTGGTAGGATACAAATATATACACACACACATATGCATGTATACACACACATACATGAAAACATATCACTAACCTCATTTCAATATATGTTTGTTTTGCTTTGTGTGGCTGCATCTTCTGCAGTACCGTGTATTGCCAATCAATAGCATCCTTTGACATCTCTGCGAGATGCAGCAGCTTCAAGTCAACTTTCACCACTTTGTTCCATACTTTCCTTAGACTCCCTTTTTCACAGATCCCATTAACTTGGAATGCACAGCACTTACTAATACAGCCATCATCTACAGGTAAGTTAAATATCATCCACCATATTCATCACATGCCTACACCAAGGCAGCCTCCTCTTTTGCACACTAAATACAATTCCCCTTATCTTGTATTTCCTCTCAGCTTATTTATACTCTAGCATTTATGCACATTTCACATGCCCATTAGAGTATGTTTGTTTCATTTCTTTATAGCTTTTGCAAGTCTTCTAAACCGAAGGCCTACATCTCCCAACCATGCAGTATTGCAGTTTCAACACAGGCATCATACAATATGCCCCTTGCTCTGAAGAAGAAGACCGTTTAACAAAGATGGTTGGTATCCAGCAGTATTTGATGCTAAAGACACAACATACTGCAATTATTTAATGTTTGTATGCATGTTTGAGTCTGCTTGGTTAAGATAGAAAGGTTGTTGGGTTAGTGTTCAGAAATAATATAGTTGCTGTATTTAGAAGTTTGTCAGCAATGGAACATTTGGTTGAAGATCCGATCTATGTATCATGGAAGAAGTTTTAACCATGAACTACACATGCTTAATATGTTTGTATATCTGTGTAAGTAGCCTACAGCTGTGGTTATTTCATACAATATTTAACTTACCTGTAGATGAACCTGGTCAACTTAACAAAATCCAAAAGACATACATAATCTATATTCTTTCTCTGTTGTGTTTAACATGTTTATAGGATATCTCATCATTAATTCAGCAAGTTTTCAACACTGAAATGACTAAGACAGAGATGAAAAGCAACCATGCTCCTTCTATCTCTTTTCTCAATCAATTCTTTCAAAATTGCTACCTATGTGCAAATCCCCATTGATTTCATCATCATCATCATCATCGTTTAACGTCCGCTTTCCATGCTTGCATGGGTTGGACGATTTGACTGAGGACTGGTGAAACCGGATGGCAACACCAGGCTCCAGTCTGATTTGGCAGAGTTTCTACAGCTGGATGCCCTTCCTAACGCCAACCACTCAGAGAGTGTAGTGGGTGCTTTTACGTGTCACCCGCACGAAAAC
>NC_069001.1:20157052-20165064 GCF_001194135.2 Octopus bimaculoides | reverse complement strand
TTTCACGCAGCTATCCTCCTCCATTCTCACCACATGTCCATACCAGCGCAATCGTCTCTCTTGCACGCCACAACTGATGCTTCTAATGTTCAGCTTTTCTCTCAAGATACTTACACTCTGACGGGTATTCACATTGACATTACACATCCAACGGAGCATACTGGCTTCATTCCTTGCGAGCTTACGTATGTCCTCAGCAGTTACAGCCCATGTTTCACTGCCATGTAGCATGGTTGTTCGTACGCATGCGTCATACAGTCTGCCTTTTACTCTGAGTGAGAGTCCCTTTGTCGCCAGCAATATCTGCTCACAGCTATCTCTGGCCTTAGTTTTCGACTATCTTCCCTTAAATCCTCTTGGTCAACTTCTCAGAATATATTGTACATTCAAACTATTGATGTTGTTTCCCTCGCAAAAACAAAATGCTCTAATTTGTTTTTACATTTCTTTTTTATGTACAAACCAATGCCCTAGTTTTTATCTATCTTATATAAACAAACTAATGCCCGGGTGTTATCTCTCCTTCATCTACAAACCAATGTTTTTGACACACAGCAGTAAATAAATTTATCCAGCCAAACCGATTTGCTGAGAATCCCAAAATAAAACCCCACACATAGAAACAAACATAAAAAAAATTATACATCAATTTTTATGGTAAGTAAAATATCATATTATATCATGTCATGACAAATATCAATGCATATAAATGTGAATTACTGTGTTGGTAACCACAACAGGCTGCAAAAGACAACAACAAACATAGTAGACATGAAATCAACTCATGCTAGAAAAATGTAGAACATGAAACATGTGAATACTGAATATGGGTTCCAACTTGATTAGTTTTGAAAACAATACATATACAAACATTTCATCAGATCTTAACACAAACACAATGTAAATATTTTCACCAATGTTTTTATGTAATAATTACCAAAGCAAAAACTGAAATAAATAAAATAGAATAGATGGGAGTTTGATATCTATTCTTTGTTTATGAATAACAAGTAACATGGTAAGGTAAATAGACACCAAAAATGTTAATAATATGCATCAAGGGTTTGTTTTAAGAGAATTTTCAATGGACGGACAAGTCAATACAAGTTTAAGAAAAAAAAATATTGTTGAGATTCCAGTGTTTACATGCTTTGATGGTAACTGAAAAATACAACCAGTGCATTTGTGCTTGCTTCCACAATGACAACTGTCCCATCAACAAGCATGACATAGCATTGAGCAAGAGAAGCTTTCTGACTGAGATCTACAAAACTCTACAGGTAACAGAAAAAGGCAAACATTGAGCATATGGATAGAAAAGAGAAAGAGAAGTACAGGAAAGAGTCTAAAAATCATGCCACTGCCTTCAAGTAATGGAAGTATCAACTATAGCAATAGAGAGCAGAATTGGACAGTTGTTCAGACAAACAGCATGCTTCTGTATATGTGCCAGTGCATCATGTAAGTGGTGAAAGGGAGAACAAAAACCCAGCAGCCATTAATACTTTGCTGCAAAGTAACTAAGTCATACATAGACATCTCCCTTTCTCTGTCTATGTATGTATGTATGGTATATATGTATATATAATGATAATGATGGTGTGTGTGAGTGTGTGAGTGTGTGTTTGCGCACGCATGTGTGTGTTTTGTGGTTCAGTCTCACAGCATAGCACTTTGGGCAAGTGCTTTCAACTATAGCCCCAGGTCAACCAATACCTTATGAGTGAATCTGGCTGATAGGAATTGAACACAGACTATCATACACACACATATATACAATGCATACATACACATACCTATAATTATATACACACAAAATATACAGACACACATATACACATACAATGCATACATACATACACATACTTATAACTATATACATGCACACATGTCTACACACAGACATGTGTTATATGCACATATGACTGTGCAATTGTTAACATTTGTAGTTCTTCAAAAATTGCTAAGCAATAGGTAGTGATGCACTGTCACTTCCCAGTCAACTGCACTTTTGAAGACCTATGCAATACATCATCTCTTGACTTGTAAAACAAGAAGGGTTAGTGACAAGAAGGGCATCTAGCTGTAAAACAATGCCCCATTGTCTAACCCATACTGGCATGGAAAAATAGGTATGAAAATAAATATATCATATATTTCGGCATGCCTTGACTGTTTAATTCAGACACACTTTTTCTCTCTCCTTGTCTATCCCTTCTGTAAAAGAGCAGAAGCTAGAAATGTTAAAGAATTCTTCCATTTTCCTGAGCACAAAACTAATACACCCTGTTTGTTGTTCTTTCATTCATCTTTGTGTTGTTTTTTATTTTATTTTTGGACACCACACACACACACACACACACACATATATAGAGAGAGAGGGGCATAGTATAACATGTTTATCATAGAAAATTATGAAGATAAACTGCAGATAATTTTGAAATACTTATAACTAAGTTTAGGTTTATTTCACACAAGTATTAATACAATCTTTTATATATTTTCTTAACCCTTTCCTACACCTGCATGTCTATATTTAAATCTGAAAAATCAGTATGTAACACAGTTTGGGTCATATATATGGTAGTGTATGTATGAATGGAGATAGATTATTAAGAAAAAATATTCAATGCATATCATTTCAAAAAAATTTTCATACCAGTTTTGGATATATTCTGACAGATATAATCTTAACAGGAGTAGGATATACTAGAAACATTTCTCACTAAACCTTCAAGTTAAATAAAAACAATAAAAATAGAGTTTATTTATTTATTAAAGCAGTATATTTCCCACCATAACCAAGAGGTCTGGCTATATGTGTTTTTAACTATTTAGCATTCAAATCACTTGATGTTAGGAAGGGCATCCAACCGCAGAAACCAAGCCCAAAAAGAAGACTGGAGCCTGGTGCAGCTCTCCAGCTAACCAGCTCTGGTCAAACCATTTAACCTATGCCAGCATGAAAAATGGACTATGATGATGATGATTGCTTTGAATTAATCATGCATTATCTTGTAGCTTTGAGATTTTGATGATGTGATTGTTCACTTCTAGTATAACATTGTAGGGTAGGTGTAAGAAACCGGATTTGGCCAGTTTGAACAACTTCTATAGTTCAGGTATGTATTTCTAGTTTATATGTAAATAGGGTAGATTTGATATGATGGTAGACAGTGATTTGTTATAATTTATTTAAAATCTCTGAGTGAGGTATATTCAGTAACAGTACTGAAACTTAGGGGCTCCACATAAATTCAAAACAATTAAAATAGAATTTCTTAAACTAAAAAACATGAAATCGCAGTAATAAAGAGAGCAGGGGAGGTTACTCATGGAACAGAGTAGGATGGGGGACAGGTTTGGGGTGGGAAAGGGAGTAGGAGTGGGTTGTGTAGTATCCATGACTACAGTTCTTGTTTGTGCGATTTTTCAATTGCATTTTTCAGCTGGTGTAATTTCTAGAAACCGTATGGCTGAGAGAAGTGGGTGCACACTATCCAGCTGAGAGATGGGGAGCACATTATAAGAGTAGAATGGTGCAACAATGTAGAACGTGGAGGAGACGTGCACATTATAGAAGTAGGGGTGATGGATTGTAGGGCTTGGAGAAGGGGGATATGCACCACAGAGCTAGGAAAATGGGGAGCACACTATAGGGCTGGAAGAAGGGAGTGGTGGGAGAAGGGGGGGACACTTCGTAGGGGTGGGAGAAGGAGGGACGAATTGTAGAGCTGGCCTAGAGTGTTGAATATCCTGACACTGGCCCTACACTGACCAGAATTTTTTTACACTGTGTCATATACCAATATACTTCAACTTTTATTGAATTAACTTCAGCTGATGCATAGTGCAAATAAGTTAACTTGAATTTAGTAATGTTAAGAATTGTTGGAACACGTTAATTACACTCAGTGTAGATATCAACTTGAAATATTCATTGGATTAAAGCAACCCAAGATTTGTGAAAAAAAAATTATTGATAAATAAATAGAAATTGATAATACCAGCTTCCAGCTGCTTTTTTTTAGCCAATTACAGCTTGGTAAATATCCTTACCTTTCGAGATTCTTTCTGAACTCTTACTCCTTGGTGTGCTGGCTTTGGGTACTTCCAAGGGAACAAACCCAGGCAGTGTCCCGGCTAGACTGGCTGGGCGAGGTTTTCGAGGGGTTCGCATTTCTCGTGGCTTGACTGGAGCAGATGCTGATGGTGAGGACATGTGCAATCCTGTGGTACTTTTGGTCCGGTGAGGTGTAACTGTAGCTAGAAAAGAGCGACGTTTTTCGGGGATGGTGTTGAGGGCTGTGGGGCCGCCATAGGTGGTGGAAAAGAGAAAAATTTTAATTAAGGGTGTTCATTGGAACTAATTTAGTTCACTTTTTTTTTAATTCTTTTTAGTTTGTTTCTAACTGGTTTAAGCGCTAGAAACTACACCAGCAGCCCTCCACCATCAGCAAGATTTTAGGGGCAAGAAGTACCGCCGAATAGTTAGATGAATTTCCACTTTAAAAAAAGAAGCAGTGTTGTTAATTGATTGTTGCTGAAATATTTCACTTTAAAAAAAGGATGAAATATTCAACATTTTTGAGTAAAAGCAGAAAAAAGTGAGAAAAAAAAAATTATGCTACCAAAAGGAGAGGAGGAAAAGGAAATATTATTTAGCTACAATTTGAACCCACAAAAAATTCTTCCAACAATCACCACCACCACTGTTGACCACTTTTACAATGAATAAATAAACAACAGATGCATAAACATAAGTGATAAAACAGCATGATATATATATATATATATATATATATATATATATATATATATATATATATATATATATATAGTATACAGTGTACATATATATAAAAGATATATATATATATATATATATATACACACACACACATATATATATATATAAGCACACAAACACGCATGTATGTATATGGAAAGACAACTATATACAAAAGTAATAATAGTAATAAGTAAAAATTAAAAATAACAGATCACATACACATGCACTTCATTATAGAACGCCTCTGCGAAGCAGCTGTGTGATACTGAAAAGGAGTAGTAGCAGGAACCCTGCCGCGCCAATGTTCTCACAATGTATGCAGAATGCTCCCAAACAGTTAGAAAAGCTCTGCTGGCTGATGTTCAGAACAACAATACAAGAAACTCAATGTTGGGAAGTAATAAAGTCCAGAGAAAGAAAAAGAAGGAGCAAAATGTATATTCATGAGAAAGAATTTCAATTCTTGGTGCACGTAGGGGTCAATGGATGGGTAGGAGAGAAGAGAGAAGATACTCTACAGTTGGTCATGCATTGACATCTCTATTATCTAGTGCCCGTCAGGAAATTAAATTAATTTGAAACAAGAATAAAAAGTATAATATCAAGTCTAATAAGAAAATATGATTCATAAATATGACCTATATTTACTGTAATTATTGATAGAATTTACACTATAATGTTACCCAGTTACTGATGGAGATTTTCTCAAAATAAAATGAGAAACCTTGAGTGTAGAGAGCAGAGAATAGAGATCAGTTTAGATATTGTTTTTTTTTTTTTTTTTACCATCCTTTGTTACTGCTTTTTTGAAGTATCATTTAATGTCTTATATAAATTTATTTTCAAAGGTACAAGACCCTATTTTCTACTAAACTTTGAAGAAATATAAAGTCTGTCAGCTACCTTAACCATTCCTAGTTAATAATTATGGGGTTTTTTGTGTTTATTTTATAGCAAAAAAAAGTAGATTTGCTAAATATTCAAACACTTTGAGTGAAAGAAATCTCAGAATCAAAACCAGCTGGTTCAGTTCTTATGAAATTTGAGAGTACATATTTCAAAGAAGAACAGGAAAAGAGATTGTGTGAAGTCTCAAAGTAACTAAAGTGAAGAGTTTTCTAAATGAGAATCAAAGATAGAGATGATGCATACAGACTATACCAACACACTGTGTTGACAATTATAATAACCTTCCACGGGCATGATTTAAACAAGACCAAGATAAGAAGAGGAGTGAAAGAGTCAATTGATTTCACTTGTGATATATTACATGTGTTAGATTTTACTGATTTCCCACCTTAATTAATCTGGTGCTTAACTATATCAGGAACTTTCTACAGGAAAAGTATATATTTTATTAAAAAAACAGTGATGAGAAACCAAGTTTCCTTTACCATGTATTCTTTCTTTTATTCTTTTATTTGTTTCAGACATTTGACTGCGGCCATGCTGGAGCACCACCTTTAGTCGAACAAATCAAAACGAGGACTTCTTTGAAAGCCTAGTACTTATTCTACCAGTATCTTTTGCTGAACCACTAAGTAATGGTAATGTAAACATACCAACATCGGTTGCCAAGCGATGGTGGGTGGAACAAACAAACACACACACATCTGTGTGTATATATATATATATATATATATATATGCTGGAGCGCCGCCTTTAGTCGAGCAAATCAACCTCAGGACTTACTCTTTGTAAGCCGAACCACTAGATGATGGGGATGTAAACACACCAGCATTGGTTGTTTGTGGGGACAAACACTGACACACAACCATATACATACACACACACACACACACATATATATATATATATATATATATATATGTATATCTGTATGTATGTATATCTGTATGTATGTATATGTATATAAGTATTTGTATATATAATTTTAATTGAGTTTTTACCTGTAATTTTGGATTTTTATCCCTAATATTATTATTATTATATATATATATATATATATATATATATATATACCCCATATTAAAATATATTTAATTAAAATTTTAAGGTGTTTCCATTATTTTGTCGAATCCATGTATGTATGTATGTATGTATGTATGTATCATCATCATCATCGTTTAACATCCGTTTTCCATGTTAGCATGGGTTAGACGGTTCGATCGGGTTCTGGGAAGCCAGGAGGCTGCAGCAGGCTCCAGTCTGAGCTGGCAGGGTTTCTACAGCTGGATGCCCTTCCAAAAGCCAACCACTCCATGAGTGTTGTGGGTGCTTTTTTGTTGTGGGCCAGAGGAGGCTGGCAACGACTATTGATCGGTTGGTGCTTTTTACGTGCCACCAACAAAACCCAGTGAAGGCGGTGCTGATATACATATATGAATGTATGTATGTGTATATACGTATATATATATATATATATACTAGCAGAGATACCCAGCATTGCTCGGGATTAAAATGGCATGATTTGTATATAATATATTACAATTATGTTGAAACAGGTGATAATGGAAAGTGTAGCATTGACAACAAGACATTGTGGAGTAAATGCTGGGCTAATTCGATTAAGCAACATGCTATGCATCCATTTGGAGTATTTCAGGCCCTAACCTGTCATGGAAAATTGGAGGTGGGGGTTATGTGATTTTTGAATGCACCAAAAAGCTGTCAGTGGATATACTCTTCTTTGCAGCAGTCAGCGCTGTGTCTAACATGACCCATCATCTTAAATTTTGACACTTTCGTCGGGTTTGTTGTCCTACATCACTCATAAAATAAATTTGGAGGAACTGTGGTTGTTCATTTGTGGGTAACAAGGAACCAGTGAGGTGATAGACTCGCCCTTGAACTTTGACGTTGGCGTAAATTCATGTTTATTTATCTTCTTAGATGCAGTAAACGATGTCATTTGAAATGCAGAGTCGTCTTGTCTGATATTGTTCAGAAAATCCTTTGGCTGGATGGAAGTGCCTTCTAGAAAATCCATAAGAGGTTGAGGAGGAGCTGGTAGTGCTGGCAATGTTACCTGGCCGCCTGAGCAGCACACCAATTTGGACAGAGTTACCATTTTTATAAGAATGGGATGGATCATATCTGAAAACAGCTTCAGGAGTTGTGAAGAATGAATTTGTACGTAGTCTGTTTCTGAGAGCTGTTCTACTGGACCTATGCCTAATCATTAAAACATTGATTTAATGATCCAGCATTAAGTGCTGCAACATGCATTTGCTGATCTTGAGAAAATCTCATCTGTCTT
>NC_069001.1:20155379-20156557 GCF_001194135.2 Octopus bimaculoides | reverse complement strand
TATATATATATATATATATATATATATATATATATAGGACAGACTTCTTTCAAACTGAAAGTATTATCTCACTTTACAATAGAGACGTAATACTGAAATAGTGTAAGAGTTAAGAGATTGCTCAGGGCTCGCATTAGGCAAGAAGTTGGAAATTTTTTGGGGCCCATGACACTGCATGGACCTTGGCTTTTGTATTTGACAACTTTTAAGTATTTTATTTCAATTTTATGTACATATGTATGTATGAGCCAATGAGGGAGACCTCTACATGGTAGCGAGATCTGGTAGAAATAGCAGCCAAATCTCCCTCAAAGCACCCTACTGTCTTAATCCGACAATTCTTCCTATTATGTAGTTTGAATGAGAGACTGTAACTTAAGATTAAGACTATAAACCCCAAAATTTTATGTGTTTTAATAGCAATCAATTTTTTTCTCTTTTTTGCGTAGCTTTTCATGTCAGCTGTACAGATGAAGCCGGTTAATTGGATGGTTTTAAGCAGTGGAGATGTTTGGCGATTCTATGTGGTGGTTACTTTTGACTGTTTCTTCTCAATAAGGATAATTGATTGATAATGAATCTTAACACAATATATATACAACTTCAAGTGGAATTGGACATCAGAAGAGAGACAACATAGCGATGGTTTTGGCTGACTGTCATCCTGTACTTTCCTTGTTGCTAGCAAAATGGTATGTGCCGGCTGTGTGAGCAAGGGTAGCTATCTGAGCAGCTGAGGGCATGGCTTGAGAGGGCCATTATGAATATCAGTGGCCCTAGGACAGTGCCTTGTGGAACACCAACTGCTATTTGTGTTTCCTTGGAGGTGACTCTGTTTATAACTATTTCTAAGAAATTTTATAACTATATCATCCATGTTTACTGTCTATACTGTTTACCCCTTTTCCTACAAAGAAAATGCCAGTGCCCTCTTAAGCTTTGAATCACTAGGTCTGATAAGAGGGTCCATAAATCAGAAACAAAAAAACAAATAAAATCAGTGACAGTTAAAAATCTGCTTAGAATTATTTACTAGTCTGTATGGTCTGGCTAAGTCAAAATGTTTTTTTGTATTTTTCCTTCCTACTTGGAGAGTTTAAATGTAGTTATAAAAATATGTCCTTCTGTTGAAATGTAATTTCAGTAAATTTCTATATCTTTGTGCAGCTGAGGATTGC
>NC_069001.1:20150891-20155080 GCF_001194135.2 Octopus bimaculoides | reverse complement strand
TGCTTACCAACCACATGGTTCCAGGTTCAGTCCCACTGCGTGGCACCTTGGGCAAGTGTCTTCTACTATAGCCTTGGGCCAACCAAAGCCTTGTGAGTGGATTTGGTAGATGGAAACTGAAAGAAGCCTGTCGTGTATATGCATATGTATATATATGTGTGTGTGTGTGTGTCTGTGTTTGTCCCCCTAACATCGCTTGACAACTGATGCTGGTGTGTTTATGTCCCAGTAACTTAAGGGTTCTGCATTTGCTCGACTAAAAGCGGTGCTCCAGCATGGCCGCAGTCAAATGACTGAAACAAGTAAAAGAGTAAAACACACATATATATATGTATGTATGCTTGCCTTAGTAACAGCATCTCTGTTCATAGAGAGAACCATAAAAAATTGAGCTATAACTATTTCCTCAGTGGCCACCAAATCAAAAGGGCAAGAGACCCGGTTGAAAGCTTTCTCATTAGGGAGAGAGCATCTGTAGTACTTTACTTTTCCCTAACACAAAACTGAGCTACATATCATCTAGTCTTTCTCTATTTCTCATCAACAGAGCTATAACCCTTTTCATACATTTCATGAACTGGTCCAGCAATTTGATGCCTCTAATTTTGTCTCTCTCTAAGGTATCTCCTTTACTTTTGTAACAGTTGACTATGATGTTGATACAGCCTGGTTCTTTCTCCAGTCACCCACTTGGTCAAGTTACCTTGAACAGAAACATCATCAAGCAGAGAGGGTTCTTTAATCTTGCAGGAGGGGAAGTAAACTCTCTATTACTGATACTATGATAAAGTGCAATCCGTACACACTGTCAGTTTGCTGAAGTTAGGAAAGACATCAGCAACAAAAATTATGTCAAAAATGGAACATACAAGTGAGACAGTCATTAAGTTGTCTTTATAATAACACAGCCAAAACTTAACCAGCATGGAAAAGCAGACATAAAATCATATATAAACACACACACACATATAAAGTGAATATGTGTGTGAGGGATAAGTGTATTCAAATATTGTTTCATGTGTTTAATATGTACGCATGTCAATGCTTCTCTGTATATGTATATATTCATACACAATTAATGCCTGTACTCATACATAATATCATTAGCAGGAAATATGCAATACCATGTGAAAATTTACTAGGATATTTATATTAAAAAAAAGCAGTCCTTAATAATCTTGCTACCAGTCAACATGGTCATTAAGTGATTCAACTTTGATTTTTAAAAAGGCTGACAACTGTTTTAAAAATAATACTTGCGAAAATCAAGTGGTGTAAGCCCCCAAAATAGAGTAAGTAAAGATAACACAATGAACTTAACTATCAAAAATGCAAAGTTTTGTTTTAATTATTTCTAGCGAAACTATTTTATGTGTGTGTGTGTGAGAGAGAGATCCCTGTAAAACAAGTGTACAGATGGATAACAAGTTGGACAGGAACTGGGAAGTTCAAGATATACAACTTTCAAATGGCTAATCCAGCTATCTGAAAACAGGGACAACTTGCAGCAGGGCCACAGTAAAATTGATGTGTTTTGCTAGTATAACTTGTGTAACTTCAGGAGCAAGTGATCTCCACAGGAAGTCATAAAATTTTGCTACTTAAACTTTTAAGTTCCTCTAGTGCTTTCTCTTTTCCAACATAAAAATCACAGAAATAATAGTTATTGTATGAATTTGGAAGAAATTTACTTACATGATATAACGATCTATGGTGTACATTGTGAATGTGGGTTTTACCTGTTGCTGTTTATTATTACCTATTAACATGTCACTTAAACCAGCCCAGGTAGGTTGAATACAGACAAGTTGATTACATGCAGGTGTATTCACATGTATTCCTATCAATTCCTAGACATTAGTTTCCTGTCTCAGATCTAATGCAATTAGCATCAGAAAAAGTATGCTCTGAGATATGCCTGCATCTCTTCCATAGATGTAATGAAGGTATTTGATTACTTATTTCTCTTGTTTTGCTATCTTCCCTCACCAATAAGCCAATAGATTTTCATATTCAGTCAATAGAAAGTTGTCATTTATAAGTAACTAGTATAACCACACTCCTGGAAGAACAACAACTCAATTGTATTTCTTAGGTGAATTTTCCATCAGAGTAACATTTTTGATTTTCAAAAAATTCTTTTCTGAGATTGGACACTATGTTATGATTTCCATCACTGTGAGAAAAGTTGAAAAAAAAAAATAGCAGCTGTGATAATTTTTCATTATTGTAAAAGTCAGTTTGTTATATTCACTCAGTAGACAGTTGTCATTTATAAGTAACTAAGTATATCCATAATGTGGAAAAGAATAAAAATTATCTCTTATTAACATCAGTAGTGTCATGCTCCTTTGTATTGACAGTGTTACTATTGAGAAACAGACATAAGACAATGTATATTAAACACCTGCTCCACACACACATGTACGCATATGTGTGTAAAAGTCAGAAACAACAGTTGAAAACCACATTTATAATGATCACCAAAGATCATTATACTGTATTAGCAAACTTCATCCAAATTAACACAAATGAATTCTTTATACTGAACAGATTGCATATCAAAAATTCTAATTTCTAAGAGGACTGGGAGATTTATGTAGAGAAAGCATTTTAACAAAGCTACCTAAACAGCTATTTTGATATCTAAATTCAAAATACTTTTACATGAAGTAATCATTTAGAAATATTTTAGGCTGATTTTATAGTTGAAATATGCCAGATCTAATGGCACTACAAGTTCACAATCTTAAACTTGTTTCGATTTGCAGTTTCATGTAGAAAAACAAAAATGTAAAATGAAGCATTAAACAAAACAAATAAAAAATATATACATTTTGCTCTTACTTTCTGGACTTCAGAAATTCCCAAACAATAAAACATTGCATACAAGGTATACAGTTATTTGTATTAGTAACAGATGTTAGGTAAAGCAAAAACATGCAACTTATGCTAAAAATAAATGAGAAAATACAATAACAGCAACAATCAAGATTAAATTTGAAAACAAAGTAGTCATGTCCCACCTTCACCCCTGGATGTACATTTGTGCTGCAACAAATAGTTCACTTATTTTGAAAATCAAGTAATTTTCAAAATGAATATAATCTATTCATAGCAAATCAAAGTTTAAGGAACTCAACTGGCTAGTTCTCTCCTACAATTAACCATTGTTATGATTAAAATTCCCTTTCATAATCTTCACTAAAACCTCTTCAATATAGGTTAAATGATGAACCAATTTCTTTAAAATACAGTCCCATTTGTTTCACACTCCTGAAGCATAAGAAAATGCTAAAATCTTGGGTTTGTTAAAAAAAAATAAACTAAATAAGAATAATATTTAACTGGATGAAATACAACTTTATACCTACTGATAAAACAATAAAAATCCATCTACTCTAATGTCTCCAAACCAAACCATACATCTACATCGAACATTTATACATGTGTGTATGTGTGTGCGCTGTTTGAATCCCAGGTTTTAGAATATGAACACCATAAGCCTGTGTTATAAGAGGTGATTAAAAGGGTTAGCGTCAAGGAAACAACCAATCATAAAAGTCCCAATTAACCAAAGCCAATGTGGCGAAGAAGATGTAAATGCTGATGATATGATATACTGTTTTTATGTTCAGTTATAATAAAAACAATTTTACATTAATCTGATGGGTTACTCTATACTTTTGTAGGGTACAAATTTATTGTTCTTAAACAAGAATGTTATTGTCAGTGACTTCAAAGTTTCAGCCAGCTAAGGCAATGTTGGACTGCAATGCACTGAAGTTAAACTTTGAACCTTTGAAATTCACATTGTAAAAGCAGAGGATTAGATCCAATAAAATCAGAAATAATCAAAACTACTGGCACATCCTCTACCTACATCCTTTTGTGAGCCACTTAAAAACAATTCCATGACCTAAAAGGGGGGCACCTAAACATACATATCTGCTTACAAAGTTCTACATGCAACCAATTTAAAAGTTTCTCCAAAACACCTCTCTCTCACAACCCACCCTACAACCTAATTACCACTCCGCTCAAACCCACATACCCAATGAAGAACTTAACTCAAAGGAGACTATATAAAGCCAAGATTAACTTCAATGCATCACAGTCTGATGATGGCTTATTTGGAAGTCAATATCAATAATATTCTTGTTTAAGAATTATATATATATATATATAT
>NC_069001.1:20130234-20150371 GCF_001194135.2 Octopus bimaculoides | reverse complement strand
GCCTTGTCACACTGTGTCACGCTGAATATCTCCGAGAACTACGTTAAGGGTACACGTGTCTGTGGAATGCTTAGCCACTTGCACGTAAATTTCACGAGCAGGCTGTTCCGTTGATCGGATCAACTGGAACCTTCGACGTCGTAAGTGACGGAGTGCCGACAACAACATATACGTAAATTTTGAGCCATCACTCCATATGTAAATTAATTAAAACACATAAAGAGCATCCAGTTCACTCTATAAAGTGGTTGGTGTTAGGAAGAGCAACCAGCCATAGAAATCATACCAAAACAGACAATGGAACCTGGAGCAGCTTGCTAGCTCCTATCAAACCATCCAATCCATGCCAGTAAGGAAAATAGATATATGATGATGATGATGATGATGATGATACAAGACAGTTGTAAATGTCTGTCATGTTTATTCAACCTCACCATAGACTGGAAAAGAGGATATCAAATGAATATCACTATCACTATACCTTAACCATTTACCTAAATTTAGTTCATAACATCCTTGATAACATAAACCCATGCACCAACACTTGGATCTTTCAGTCCTGTACCACCTGAAAATACTCTAATCAAAAGTCTTGTTTATATTTCTTTTAAAGGAAGTTATGAAGTAATTTAAGAGAAAACTTCAATCCCATCCTCTTTTTATATTCTGTAATATTTGCTGTAAAAACTGATGCATGTGTTGTACAAATTTTGTGATTTATTTTAGTTGTTTTTTTTTTTTACCGAAGATTTCATGAATACCTGGAATCATCTTTTTACTGAAGGACATAGCTTACTAGTAAATTTAATAATGAAAAAGCTGCCACAAGGCCAGTAACTAATTGGTTGTTACTAATTGCATTTTGTCACTCATATCTTTCTTTTTATTATCTTTTTGTCATTTGTTCTAATTCATATAATGTAATAAATTAACTATGACACATGTAACTTTTTAAACCAAATGACTATTCATACTATGAAAACAAACAAAAAGTCTTCTCTTTAATACTACCAATTTTCACAATAATGTGACAAGTATATACATAAGTTCATTTTTAGGCATTTTCTCCTTAATCATTAGAGGACTGAGGTTTAGATGTAGAAAAAGGCTTTGAATTATAAGCAATGTTTCCATGAATTTAAAAGAGCCTAGTAACAAATGTTAAACTACAATGTGTGATTTCTATCCACAAAAATTGTGCAAACTATGTGCTCACAAAAACCACTGCAGCTTGTGTGGAGATGTGGATGAGAGGCTTGATTTTTTTTTGATCATATTCTGTATCAGTTTATATATAATGATGGTGAATTATTTCCTAGTTGGTTTTGAATTGCTGCTAGTCACCTTGATTATTTCATAATTTTCACATTACCATTTTGTGAAATCAGTCACTAATTCCAATGGCATTCTCCATAATATTGACAGGGTGAGTTGGCCTCTGTCAGCTGTGATGGAATGAGCATTACTGATGAGTATTACCTTCCTATATAAAATTAGCATGCAGAGCCACAACACAGTGGTGGCAGACAACATTCTGGACGCATTGAAGAGAAGGCTGGTGGTCCCCAACAGTACCAGATGGAACTCTACCTATGACTCTGTTGTTGTCCTCAACAACCAGCTGGAGAAGAATAGGGGAACTGTCCACAAGATGAAGACACAGCTGAAGCTGCAGACCTTCACTGATTCTGATGTTGGCTTCCTGACGGAGTACATCTAGGTGATGTCTAATGTTGCCAAGGCCTTGGATAAAATCCAAGGGGAGGAGCAGGCCTATCTCAGGAGCCTTTTGCCAACTGTAGTGGCTGCCCTCATGAAGTTGAAGGAGACCAAGTTCAAACATCTCCTGTACTGCAATCCTCTGGTAGATGTGAAACTGGCAGGCATCACGAAAAGGCTTAGGCCCCTCCTAAAAGACCTGGAGTGCCAGCTGGTCGCTTCCTTCCACCCAAAGTCTCACCTGTTCTGACTGGAGCAGTATAATAACAGCCAGGTTAGCAGAGTAACGAATGCCATGGAGACTGTCGTAGAGACAGCCCTAATGGAGACCAATGAGGAGGGCAGCAACACCACCAACAATGAGGATGAGGAAGATGATTTCTTCAGTAACATCACTTGTTTCTGGGAGAGCAGGAGCCACAGGTCACTGAAATCCAAGGCGCAGAACTTGGTGAAAACCTGGCTGGATGTTGTCTGGAAGGAGGTCCTGACTGAAGTCTCCTTTTTGGGTGAGCAGGTCTTGATCAACCTGTTCACCAAATATAATACCATCCCGTCCAATGCTGCAGATGAGCACCTATTCTCTATAGGCAAAGATACTTTGAGGGCCAAGAGAGCCACCCTGTCAGATGGTAACTTTTGAGAGGCTCATGTTTATGAAGGGTAACCAGTATCACGTCGAGGCAATGGAGAAGGCCCAGCCAGAGTAGTACACCTTGATCATCATTTGATTTTGGTATAATACCTATGCTATACTATACTGTTTTGATTCACTTATTACTTTTTCTACAGTAAATAAAATGTATGATGACTGAAAAACTAATGTTTAATTTCATTTGTTCACTTAATTATTTGCGTACACCTTGATCATCATCTGATTTTGGAAAGCTTTATGTCTGAGCTACAACATTTCAGCTCTCTAGGTCTGTTTTGAAGGGTTTTAGAGCCCCAAAAAACCAAACTGAAACTAAATTCATATGATAAAAGTTATCAGTTATCAGTTAGTGTTAGCTTCCAGTAATTTTTTTACCTGTTTAGCAGTTTAGCAGTTAGTGAAGCTAACGTTTTGGTTAGCTGTGCCCACCAGTAGTTATAAGCATAAGAATAGTAGTTTAAATATGATTACATTGTATTTAATGTAGGATACACTGTAGTTAATGTAAGGTAAACAACATCACCCAGTTAATTCTTCTTGTACTGTTCAGGGTGAAGTTTTATAAACATGACACACATTTATAACTGTCTTATATATCTAGTGGATATTAATTTACAAATACAGTGATGCAAAAAAAAAAAAGTCAAAATCTATGGAAAGGAACGCATTATGAAGGGCATCCAGCCATAGAAATCATGTCAAAACAGACAAATGGAATCCAGGCAGCTCTCCAGTAGGCCACACCTGTCAAACTGTCCAACCAATACCAACATAGAAAATGGACTTGATGAAGATGATGATGATACTCTAGAGTAAACTTTAGTGGGGAAAATAAACACTGCAGGCTCATTAGTAATCCAGTAATAGGTATGCACATATTAATACATCCTTTTATATATATATATATATATATATATATATATACATACATGCATACACATATTCATATATACAAATATATATATATACATATATATACATATACAAATATATATATATACATATGTATATATATATATATATATATGTATATAAATACATATATATGCATACACACACACACACACACACACACACACACACACACACACACACACACACACACACACACACACACACAGTGTGTCAGCTATTTGAGAACAAAACTTTGAAGATCTATAAGTGGCCACACTTTAACTAAACATCCTCCTTTTCTCAGTGCCAACATGGAAGACAATGAAAAGGTATGCTGTTCCCATTGCCTTAACCAACAACATAGCAATTCTGAAACTGAAACCTTCTTAAATGTTGCCAGATCTTTTGTGTTCAAGAGCTTCTGGCCTCTAACAGGAAAGTGTCTTCCATGTTGAAAAGGAAAAAAAAAACATTCTCAATGGTCAGACATTGTTGAGTTTGTCCAGCATGTATAGGGTATCATCAACAGGAATCTCAGCAAGTCAATGAAGGCTACTGCCAATCATCTCCATGTGTTAAAGTCAATGCTTAGATGTGTGGTACCCAGAGATATCAAGTAGAGATACAAGGTTATGAGAAGAGTGCAGCTCATGTCCAGTAGTACCAAAGAGAACTGTGTCATCCGGTTGAAGTGCCTGCTGAACAAACCGAAGCACCCCCAAGGAGTCCAACATGCTCGGGTTCTCAGATGAGAACTTTGTCCAAGATCAAAAAGTGAACAGGAGAAATAATAACTCTGTGTCAGCCCCACTGAAGTCCCTACTATTATACACACCAAGTTCCCATCACTTTTGATGGTCTTGGGGATCATGAGCAACAAGGACCAGGACATGTCCCCTCACTTTCTTGAGCAAGGTTTAGGGTCAATGTGGCAGTCAACATTGAGGCAATGGAAATGATTGTCAAGACCTGATCAAGAGACTTGTTCAGGAGAGACAGTACACGTTCCAGCAAGACTCTCACACAGCCTGCACGACACAGGAATGGATGGTTCAAAAATTCTCATGATCCTGTTATCCCTAATATCTGGCTTCTTATCTATCCTGATCTACAGCCACTGGACTACTATGTCTAAAGTGTCACTGAAAGGGAGATCAACAAACATGCCCACAATACCAAAGCTGCACTGATGTCTGCCATTGGTGATGGTATAACCAACATGAATAAAGATCACCTGGTCAACACATTTGTTTCAGAAGCCGTATTGAGGCTGATGGCAGTTTTACTGAATAGCTTTTTGCTATGTGCATCTAAGAATGTGTGTACCAAATGCTATAAAAATATATTAGTTTTTTTAATAAGTACTTTTATTTTCCTTTACTTAAAATTTTGTTTTCAAACAGCTGATGCACCCTGTTTATTTACAGTGTAAATACTAAGAACAATGAAAAGGAAGACAGAGGAAGAATAAAGTTTGACAAGTAGGATATTAGCTTACTGCTTTAATGGAAATAAAAAGCACGTTTTGGACATCAGCCCTGCATCAAAAGAGAGAGATTACAGGGAGTGAAAAAGAGTCAGAGAGAAACCAGAGAAGAATGTTGTTCCACAGGAGAGGGGGAATAAGAGAGAAGGGGGCAGGAGTGTGAATGTATCTGCCGTTATCCTCACCTCGTCACTCATAATATTTACCCCTATATGCCTTTGACCCCTGTTACTGTGCATCTCTCTCCCAAAACTACACAATATCCCCCTATTTCTTAACTGTCTAAGCAACTAGCTCTCCAACCCCAAACATTTTATGTATTACCACCTATCACCTCCTCCTCCATGGCCCATTCTCATCTTTACATTCTTCCAAATTTGGATTCACCATTATCCATGCTTCCATCCATGTTCACCATTTTCTGCATTTCTGCCAACTGTTACTCTCCTTTCACACTCTTGTGAACTTACCCCTCACCACCCATTCTAAATTCTCAGTCCCTATTCTCTCTTTATCCACCTTCTTGGATTTTGAGAGAATGCTCTGAAATTACAAGATGATGAATAAGGAGGAGTCCTCTCAAGGATACTACATCTGATGTTGAGGAAGTCATTTCAATAGTCCCAGAGTTTCCAAATGAAGTGGTCCAGAGAGGTGGGGTTTTTTCCCTATCCTTACACCTGAAAGAGTTCATGTGTTGTGATATCCTCCCTTAAAGTCATTGGCTGTCATGTCTGTGTAGTGCCTTGTGATGCCATCAGATGGTGTGAGGGTGGCTTTATAGACTACAACCTTTGAGGAGGGCAGGTTCCCTCAAGTGGGCAGTTAGTAGAATTTCAGCACTTACAGCTTGAGGCGTAGAGTGGGAGCTGTTATAGGTGTGTATTTGTGTCTAATGCAGTATGTGATGTTTGAAGTGATATTATATAAGAGTAGGTAACCTTGACGTTATCAGTTGAAGAGTTTATAATATCTATGGCTTATGAAATGCTTTCTAATTAACATCAGGAAGCTCCCGGTCATATTATTGGAAACATTTACATTGTATAGGGGATTGAACCAGATTATTATCTTCTTTCTATTTCTGTTTGGGTTCAGGGTGGTGGGAAAGTCTTATATATATATATATATATATAAACTTATCATTTGATGAGTTTGCAAGAGTGTGAAAGGAGAGTGATAGATGGTTAGAGAGGGGAGAGGGCAGAATGCAGTGAATGGTGAACACAAGAGGCAATGTGGTCAATGACGAATTTCAGGTGAAAGGGTGAGGGGACCAAAAGGATAAATAGCGGCGTATATGAAGAAGTGATAAGGGAGAAAAACATTATAAGACACTAGAGAAAGACAGAGATAAAAAACAGAAGGGTTGATAAAGTGAGCCAAAAAGGATTGGAGGAAGGGGCATGAGAAGGTATTCAGTGAGAAATAAAATAATGAGAATGCAGAATGGGAAACAAGGTAAATGGTTCCAAGTAGTAGGAGAACTTGTACCACAAAAGAGAAGGGGTAAAGGTTAAAATATGTGCAGTTTTAGCTTCATATTACAACAGTTGAGTAAAATACTATTGTACTAGGAAGTGTGATAGGTGGAACGAGTGTTATGAAGGTGTGATGTGGAGAAGGCGTGACAGGAACAGCTTGGGTGTGAGGAGGGCATGGACATAAATGATATGCTTTCAGGACCTCATTTTCACTGGTCTTTTGTCTTCTACGTGAGGCTCAACAACTTGAGGTAGTTCATTATATACAAAATATAATGAAATGTAAACAACATTATTGGCATTCTTAAGCATTTTAAACAGTTGTTTCCAAAAGTTAGTGGTTGGTTTTCTCAATATTTCAATTAAAATATACAATATTGTAATTGTGATCTGCCCTCATATATCCATAATCATGCAAATTATACAAAAGCAAAGTGATAAAAATAGCAAACAAGAGATAATAAAACAAAATAGGAAGTGGTACTAGCCAGATAGAGAGAAGGATAGAGAGAAAGGTAGTGAGAGAAGGAAATCATATTAGCAAAGAGGGAAAAAATACATACCAACAAGTCTTAATGTATACATCAACATCAGAGAAAACAACAACAATCATGGGATAGAAATAAGAGTGGAGATAGTGCAAAGTAGACAATTAAGGTTGAGTAAAGTTATATTCAGGCCATAAAATTGACCAGTAAGCCCTGACAGTTATATGGAGTTTCAGGTCCAGAGATCTCAATTAGGCAGACAAATTGCACATTAGTATTTTTGTTATATTATCATCAGTCAGCTTTCATTATTTATAAAGACATGTTTAAACTATTTTTGTTTGAAGTTTGCAATGAATCGAATACATACATTCACGTATGTATTGTGTGTACACATGTACACATGCAGGCATCTCTCATACTGATTGGAACCTATCTACACACTGTTCCCAAAACACATATACGAGTTTACACCAACATATGAAAATTATAGGTACAGCAGGATGGATGTCTGCTGCTGCTGTTGCTATCTCTGACCAGACAAAGACACTGTTCCTTCTCTCCAGACTATATTGTAATAGTTTCTTAACAGCCCCTTTTTTGCAACACCTTTCAAATACCTTGCTTACATTCACAAAACTGGTCAATGGTTTCAAACTGATGAACCTATCCTAAATCATTATGTAAATACCCTGTCTTTGTATCTCTGTCCTATTTGTAGTACCATGTGGAAGCTGGTCTATATATATATACACACACACACATCATCTATTCAGTTACATGTGTATACAAGTTATGAGTTCTATATGTGTGAGTAGAGATTTATATCATTGTCACACATTGTACACCACTGCATAGTTAAGGAAAACACATATGGCTGCCTTGGGACGCAAATATATGAAAGTAGAAGTAAAATGGTGTCTATATATGTATAGTGTCTTACCAAGAAGTGATTCTGGCCGGTTGCTTGAGTTTAGGGTTCCTGAAGAGGAAAACTCAGGGCTTCGTTTGTAATAAAGAGCACTGGTTGATACAGACAGATGTTTTGATGGTGGAACACTTGCTGGATAAGAACCTGGAGTCAATGACACATAACAATCCATGCAAATCGATTGACAAAAGACAGGACATGGCATGCAAGCTAAACGGAGGCATTCTTTTGTTTGCAAACAAAATATATAAAGTAAAAATAAAATTAACATTTCACATTAGTATATGATTTAATTCTTAATAAAAATATATACATGCATAGCCATTTTTGAAAAATAATTTTAGGGATAAAAACCAACAATACAGCATAAACCAATTTTTGTTGTGCACTTCAAAAAAAAAAAAAAATATATATATATATATATATATATATATATCTACAGCACTGAGAAAATAATTACACATCAAAATTAAGGTACTTTGGTTGTAAAGCCCACATGCTGTATCTAGGGTTTTTAACCCCCAAATTATTTACCAAAATATACATATTCTTATATAGAATTAAAATAAGATATATATTAAGGAGGAGGAGATTATAAAATAAAATTCAAATTAGAGAAAATATATATATTAAGTGTATACAATGGGAGATATACAACTAAAAGATATCCAAAATACATCAAGCCACAACTTAAGACATGTCATAAAATATGCTGCCTGAATGACAGGTTTCACAAATGCAAAGAAAAAAAAATCTCCCAGTCCTAATTCTACATGTTAATTTATTTTCTTTTTAACATTCTGTTAATTCAATTTCTTTTAAAATCATTTTTTGTTACTCTTCTTAGTAAGTACCATAGTATCTTTTATATCCATCAGAAGCAATCATGTCAAGCAAAGAGGAGATAGAGTATATATCTGTGTGTGTATGCAAATACACACATATACACACTCTTTTTGATAGAAGAACGAGAGAAAAAAAAACCAAAAACAGAGTAAGATTTGAATGAAGGTTAGTTCCTTTCTAAAAAACCTCACACAACACAAACATTTGAAATACATACCCTGACCTGTCGGTGCATTATCAGAACTGCCTTCTACATAGAAATGGTAAATGATAGAAAATTATGAGGATTGTAAAAACAAAAATTTTGTGTCATGATGTCAGTATCATACCACAACCACCACCACTATTATTATCACCACAACTATTTCAACCAATAAGGATTTCTCACTCTCTTGAGAATGGTATAGTCAATTAAGACAACCAAGTAAATGCATGCCTGGTACATATTTTATTGACCTCAGAAGAATAGAAAATAAAAATGTAGAACTTTAACTCAGAACTCAGAGAAATAAACAATGATGTTACAAAGTGCCAGGTTTCTGCCATTTCTGTACCACCACCACTGCTATCACTGAAGCCAGCCCCACCACCACTAATTATAATAATTTTAAGTCAAGTTACTAATATCAGGAAAATTAATTAATTCACTTTGTAAGACAACTGAAAATATAGAGCTTTTCTTTCTTTGGTTTAGGAAGAAGGAAATGCCCATAACCTTGCAGGAGGCTGCATGAGATTGATATGGTTGATGCTCTCAGCTTGTAACTTGATGTCTGAAGGTAAAATGGACATGTGAAAGGAATGCCAGATAATTGACATTATCAAGAGGGATTAGAGAAAGTGAGTGCAGGGCCAGGGATGAGGCATTGTAGTGCCAATAAAGGAAGGAGAGATGAAGTATCAGATAGGCCTGAGAGGAGGTGGCATACAATAAACTGGTTCAGATAAACAAAGGCCACTTTGGAGCAATATAATAAGAAAAGAAAGAACATGGACTAGAAGTTGAGTGAGATATTAAATTTTTGTCTGTCACTCATACGACCTTCATCTGGAAGTGGTCTAGAATGTTTATGTGAGCAACAGTACTATTCCATATATAAGAATAGTACTACATTGCCGGTTTATTGCATCATAGTGATTCTGTAACTAATCAAAGGAGAATTGATATTCAGGCTCTGAAAAGAAAGTTAAGCTTTTACAATGCATCTTCAATATCACTACAAATGACATATAGTAGAAATGAAAAGTAATACTGTCTGCATAAAAGTGGGCTTTGTTGGATTTGATTTTCAAAATGAGAGCAAGAGACAAAATCAGTCCTTGGAACATACCAGAGTTGATTGAAAGTGACTTTAAGGACTGTTTATAGTTCAAAGTGAAGAAGGTTCAAATGATTCTTTGTCTTTGCTGTAAGTAATGATTGTGTCTTGATGCTCTAGAAAGAGACTAAATTGTCACACCTCTATTAGAGGAGTTTTGAGGTGTATATTCATGTGGGTGATACAAGTTTTGCATGAAGGAATGATATTATCTGCACAGAGCTGAGCATTGTTAGTAGCAACAAACAGCAGCAGGTTAATAATATATAGAACAAAGTGAGTCAACATTAGAGTTGAGAGAATATATGTTAGCGAAGGCACTGTCAATATATTTGGTCAGTGGTTGCAAACACCATGAGTGCATCAGCAAATAAATACCTTCTTTGAATGTCCACAGAAATACTGTTTTGAAACAAAATACTATTGACATACAATTTATTAACTTAATTATCTACCAAGAAAGCAATATGCTAACAAGGTCTTTCCAATCTAACACTTGATAATAAAGGGTTTATAAGCAGTACCACCACTGCCAGTTAAAGTGAGTCATCAATTATTGAGGAAATTCCAGCAGGATTGAAATAGCTCAATTGATCCTCTTTCTCTGCCCATGAAGTAATTGTACATATAAAGACAAAGTGGTTACATCTGCCTACACTTAGTGTTGGATAAAAATCTAAAGATATATTCCATAATATAGTAAAGTAGCAATGCTTTACTATAGCACACTGTCATAAAAAATTACTAAGAGATATTAAAGGGAATCACAAATAGATATATAACTTCCAAGGAGGAAACTAAAAGAAGAGATGAAATAAGGTTAATAAACACTATTTAAAAGAATAATACTATCTTTATAAAGAGATGTACAGTGAATTAATTCTAAAAATTTGTCTGTACCTATACAAAGGTTCTACTGAAGGTGATACAAAAGTGAGGATAACTATTTAATTAATTGCACAAGTTGGTAGGGTAACTTTTCCACGATACAAAAAAAAGTATCTCAATCACAAATGATGCATTTACACCATCACTCAACTCAATTTTTGAATCCTCTTTGAAAAAAAATTCAAATGTGCCTTGTTTTAAGCACTTCACCACAGATATGGTCCTAGCTATGAAGTGTATTTGCCTAGAGGAATCCTAGATGTTGGTGAGGTGTAAAATTTGGAGTAACTGTGGAGGCTTTGATTGAGGTATGTAGTGTAATGATATTTTCTTGATATAAGTAATGCTTGAATTTTTTTGGTCGTTGTTGAAAGAGAAATTGTCATGGATCTACATGAGGATGTTTCCAATGTCAGTGTTCATAGAATTAATTGAGGTTTAGCATGTGGTATTCAGATCGCATGTGGATGACACATGACTGTGGAAAATTAGGGAGGAATGAAGAGTAATACTGCCTGCATAAAAGTGGGCTTTGTTGGATTTGATTTTCAAAAGGAGAGCAAGAGACAAAATCAGTGCTTGGAACATACTAGAGTTGATTGAAAGTGTAAGAGAAAGAGCTTTGTCAACAGCAGTGGTGCAGTCTGATATGAAGTTACCAATCCAAAAGTTCAAGAATCGATGAAACAAGAAGTTTTGAAAGGAAATTTGCATGCTGGACATGGTTGAAAGCTTTGCTGATGTCTAGGGCAATAATATTGCTTTCACCAAATTTCTTTAACATGAGGGCCAACCTATGGGTGACATGACAGATCAGATGTCCATTATATCTGAAAGCTGAATTTGTGTGTGTGTGTGTGTAAGAGAGAGAGAGAGAAAAAGAGAGAGAGATAAGGTGGTGAAGATTGCCAATGTTAATGGCTGTCTCTTATTTTTGGAATATTAGAAGTGAGTGCACTAGAACAATAGTTGACAGAATTTGGGAAGTTGCCATTCTTGGAAAAGAACACTGTTCCATGTCTCTGAAAATCAAGGTGTATTCTCATACAGAGTGAGAAATTGAAAAGTTTGGTGAGCAAAGGGGAAAACTCTGGGGGGTACAATGTTTGAGCATAACAAAGGATATTGTCAGGACAGGTAGCTTTGTTGGTTTAAAAAAACCAGATGTTTACTGGATATGTTTATGTATTAATCCTTTTCTTAGTGTACTTCTGCTGAAATATATTGCCTTTGTTTCACTTACTTTTGAAAATAATGAAGAATTTAGTAAAATATTTTTGCTGTTATTAAGCTAGTTTACACCCTTTCC
Source organism: Octopus bimaculoides (assembly GCF_001194135.2). Taxonomy (NCBI): domain Eukaryota; kingdom Metazoa; phylum Mollusca; class Cephalopoda; order Octopoda; family Octopodidae; genus Octopus; species Octopus bimaculoides. Next base: position 20,138,352 of record NC_069001.1, on the reverse strand, counting down.
AGTCATGTACTTTACCTATCATAAACAAGTGTAGCACTTGTACAAGTACAAACAATCCAACTACCTATAATATAACATGAAATATAACCAATATTTACAATTTTTAAACCATTCTATATTTTATGAAATTTGAACACAAAACATTATGATACGAATCATCATCATCTTCCAAATTCTTGACACTACTTGTACCACAATAAACTTGTACAATAGTTGACTTATTTCTTTACATCTTTGCAAATGTGCAACTTTACAGACCTAGACTAAGAGTTTTGAAAAGAAATGAGCAAAACCACCACTATATAACATATATAGAAATATACATACATTTTTGTATATACAATTAAAACACACACTAGTGAAAAAGTCTCTACATAGTCATGTGACCTACTAGAAATAGCAGCCTGATCTTCATCAAAATATAGTCTATTGTTTAAAAAATAACACAAACAGTGTCAGTAATAATTAAAGCACTAGCTATAATAAAACAAATATATGAGCTTAAATATACGAGTCATACCAAGGCTTTCAAAGTTATGCACATTCCAAAAAGCAGCTCTACTAGATTCAACCTCAACCCTGAACACCATACTTTCTTTTCAATAGCTCAACTCAAACTGCACACTCTCTGCACACAACACACAGCCTACCCAATAACAGTCCAATATATAATACAATTTACACAGTTGCAATCCATTAACAGACACAGACCATATCCTATACAAAATAACTGTCTGGCACTGAAACACCTAACACCAACTGTACAGCACATACAGAACATTTACAAAACAACAAAATAACAACAGCACTGCACAACAGAGGAAACACTAAAATAGTACAACAAACCAAGCCCCACAACAAAACAAAACTTATGACATATACTAACAAGGGTCCAAATCCCCAAAACACAATGTTGCATATATCTCAGAACATCAAGGGTGCATGTGGTGATATAGCAGAAAGTTGCATGAAATTGTCAACAACAATAATTGCTTGTAACATAAGCACAGAGCCTGAAATTTTGGAGAGGAAAATAGTTGATTGTATCAACCCCAGTGCTTGACTGGGATTTCCTTTTATTGACTTGGAAGGATGAAAAGCAAAGTTGATTCCAGTGAAGTTTGAATTCAGAGCTCAGATAAAGTATTTTACCTGATACTTTAATAACTACCAATCCATTGCCCATCACCATTAATAACGAAAAGAAAAAAGTGCATTGCAATGTTAACCAAGTCTGTGGATTGGAAGTGATAGGAAAATGATAAGAATACAAGGATTTATTCAGAAAATGTTTTGACAAAGACTCATCATACTATCGTATCAGAAACCAGATATGATTTGGAAGACAGAAATGAACAAACACTAATCAAGTTGACTTTGCGACTGCATATGATAGTAGAATGGATACCCAAATCAGGAGAAAATTGCAAGATATCAAGACCTAACCAGAAAAATGAAATACAAAGATGGAAATTGATGCCCTCAGTACAATTCCCATATTGATAGCTATCAAGAATACTGAAAGTGAGATTCATATTGTGGACTGGCAGAAAAGTACCATCTTTTAATCTTGCCTTCTAGATTCTTGAGACACAAGGAGACTATTGACACTAAACAACTTTGCTAACTAAATTAGCACATAATAGCTTTTGTCTAATACTTGTTGCTATCATAGACACACAGTCAGAAATTTCGTGGGTATGGAAATAGTTATATTGATCCCTGTAGTTTATTAATACTTCATATAATCAACATTGAAAGATAAAAGACAAAGCCAAACTTGGTGGGGGGCTTGCATTAAGAAAGTAAGGAACCAAAGTTAAATGTCAAAAGTGAGTTTGTGTGATACTCCAATGATTCTGCTGACCTCAACCACCATGGTGACGGCAACAATGACTTTCTATACCTACCCAGAAGCAGTGGAGGAAGAGGAATGATGCAATCAGAACTCTACTATAAAACCTCCACTATGGGGATGAACAGAACCTATTCGTTCATATAGTGGAATGCTGCAGCATATGTACAAACATGAAAGCAACAAAAAGTTACACTCTAGAGTCAAGAACACCTGTAAATTTGCAAGGCAACTCAAATGAATTAGGTGAAGAAGCTAAAACCATTGCTTGGGCAAGCAAAACAAAGTAACTGTTTAAAAGAACAGGAAGAAACAACTTGACAAATTATGCAGCCAGAAGTCACTGCATGGACAATATATTCTTCAAAGTCAAAATGATGATGATGACAAAGCAACAACCCATTAGTGAGTGAGGAGTTCAGGATTGAAAGCAGAGACTGAAGGCTTCATATTGGTGGCAAACGATCAAAGTTTGTTTACTAGAAATTATATATAAAAGATAGGACTGACCCAAAATGCAGGTTCTACAAAACATTTGATAAAACAACAGACTATCTGGTTTTGGGCTGTCCAAGGCTAACACCAAATGGATATAAAAATTACCACAATATACAAGCGCCACCACGATAAAGTTTGTGTGTGTATCTTCATTGGCTCTTATACTGTAAATACCAATATGAAGTAACAGAGAACTTGTAAGAACATGTACCAAGTAAAGTTATGCAGGAGGATGGAAAAGTAACGATACTCTGGAAGTATTATTTTCAGACGAAGCTGGATATTGTCATACTGAACAAGAGACAAATATTGTCAGATCATTGATGTAGCCATACCAAATGACATGAGTGTTGTGAGTAAAGAGGTTGAAAAAATCACCAAGTACTCCGAATTGAAAGTGGAAATGGCAAGACTGTATGGAATGCAAGAGAGTAATGTAAAAGTGATGCCAGTGGTGATCGGAGCATTGGGCTCAATCCCATTGAAACTTCAAAACTTCTTAAGGCAACTGGAAATCCCATGCAAGATTGATGTCTTGCAAAAAGCAGCCTTATTGGGCACAGTGCACATCTTAAGGAAAGTATTATCGGTCTGAGGTCCTTGTTGTGACTTGACAGATGACTAAAGACTGGAGCATTTTTACCTACATTGTGTTACGAAGGAGGAATAATAATAATAATAATAATAATAATAATAATAATAATAGTTGTTGTTGTTGTTGTTGTTGCTGCTACTGCTGCTTCTAATTTAAGCCTTAGTACTTGGCTGGGATTTTAAGTTACTGGCTCTTAAGAGATGAAAGGCAAATTTGATATCAACACCATTTGAACTCAGCATAAATAGACTGTAAGTTATTTTGTTGGGGGCACTGTATTAGTTCTGCCATCTAACAACAATCATATAAATTCAAAAGAAAGGTTTCTGCAGTTAAAACGTTTTCACTATGGCTTGTGAAAAGTGAAATTATAAAAGCCAAGATCTGCAGATTCCTGAAACAAGTGTAAAGGCACAAAAACAATACTAATTAAATTGAATCAGTCCAAACTGAATTTGGGCAGGCCAACAAAATGTGTTACCTCTGAATTAGCAAATATTGAAATATCTGTTTGTCATAATAGACTAAACATAAATTAGTAACATACACTAAGTGCTTCAAAAAATATTTTTAACAACATTATAAGATAAATAGAAAAAAAAAAAAACAGAGGCTACAATTGATTTGGATTGACTTAGTATTTTCTAAAATAACTGGAAGAAATATTTTACTCAATGTCATTAAGAAATGTTTCTTAAATAGGAAATGTTCTCTCCATTTAAATGCCCTTGCATTACTTATGTCTGAAAGAACCAGTTATTTGCATAATCTGTATTTTTATTGAATTTTGTTTACTTTGTATCTCATTTTATTTCACACATGACCTGCAACATGACCAGCATATACCCAAATAACTTACTAAAAACCAAAATTTCAACATAAAATATATACACACAAGATCAATAGTTTCATCTTGTTTGTAATAAAATTTGGACATCTTAACTATGGTAGTTTCTGTGATACCAGAATGAATACTCAACCAGTAAATCAAGCTGCAACTGAGATGCATTTCCCAATGCTATGACAGGAATGTTTGTCATCCATTAGCTTTGGGAGTTCCTCAATATCTTGCTTGTTTGTTTCTGTCAATAACATCAATGACGCTGAGTGGTCTTTGTCCAGTATTAGAGTGCAAAAGTCTTTAAAACCTGATATGGCCTGTAGTTCAGCATATTAGTATTGGCCACATTGAGCAACAATAGTGGAGAGGGATGCAACTTGTCCATAAATCTTCTCTTTGATCTCATACTCATGCCATGAGATGTTTTAAACTCTTATAAAAGTGATCTTGAAGCTCCATCTTCCATAGTCCAAGTTCAGGCTCTGTAGTGAAGTATACTCACTACACAAGCTTTGAAGAAGGCCAAGTTTGTTGATTACCAGATGTGTTGAAGCTTGTTACAGCCATTCCATGCTTACCTCCCACCCTTGAATGTCAAGAAATCTTTCTTAAAGTCATAAACATAGACCTCACTTAAAATCATCGACTTCCTTGAAATGTGTGTTACTGTTGGAACAAATTGGCAGGTAGCTTTCACCTGCAGCTTTTTTTGCATTGAGAAACAGGCCAACTTTGGCTCTAAGGGACATAAACAGATGTTAACAAGTGTTGCACAACATACAGTTGATGAGCTGTGAGGGAATGATTATCAGTATAGTCTATAAAAGGAATATATAGACTATGCTGATATATTGATCCTTTTGCTTGATGACAGAGCATTTGCCTTGGATGAGATCAAGTTTTCAGCTAAGGATAATAACTGGTATTCCATTAGTTACAATGATGAGGGTTCCAGTTGGTCTGATCAACAGAAGAGCTAGCTCGTGAAATTAGCATGCACTCCACAGACATGCATACTCTTAACGTAGTTCCTAGGGAGAGTCAACGTGACACAGAATGTGAGAAGGCCAGCTCTTTGAAATACAGGTACAACTCACTTTTGCTAGCTGAGTGGACTGGAGCAATTTGAAATGAAGTGTCTTGCTCAAGGACACAACGTGCCACCAAGAATTGAACTCATGACTTTCGGATTGTGAGCCAAGTACTCTCACCACAAAGCCACGCACTTTCACTAAGGATACAGTTTACAACAATCATGAAGAGAAAATGAGCTAAGATGGGTCCTTGAAGGATTCCTACCATTGTTGGAAACTCTTCAGTTGGACTGTTAGTACTTTGCAAAAAACTTGAGCTTTCATATATGATGATGATGGCTTTGACAATTTCATCTGGGATACCATAGATCAACAGGATGTGTAAGATGATCTTTTGTTGACTGTGAAAATCTATAAATATAACTGATGCCTTTTGATTGGAATTCTGACAAGATGAATTCACAATGCATGGTTAGGCGATAAAAAAGAGTAGCTTCTAAGTGTTTGATAGTTGTCTAGAAGAAATGAAAGAAACAACACACGTTAACCCTTTCGTTACCAACCCGGCTGAAACCGGCTCTGGCCCTGTAGTACAAATGTCTTGTTTTCATAAGTTCTGAATTAAAATCTTCCACCAAGCCTTAGTCACAATTTATGTTCCTAACACTAGCTTAATGATAACCGAGTTATTTTACTAAATTCTTTGCTAAAGTAATTGAAAGAAACACAGAGTGTCTCAAAATAAATACAGTAATGAAAGGGTTAAATAATATACAAAAAGGAAAACAAACCTACAATATAATCAGTCATTCAATCTATTAACCTCTGAGTAAATGCTCAGTAAAAATTTTCTTAAAAAAAAAAAAAACTTCAGAATATGATGAACATAAAAATAAGGTTGAAATTAATTAGAATCCTCAAATAATTATCTCAAAGCAATAAAGATATTAAATGTATGATCAAACACTCACACATTCATGTATATAGGAAACAAATTTCCTTTTTAGCATATTATGCTTAAAACATTACTATGTTCAACTTTAATCTTTTTGTTAAATATTTTTCTTGTCATTCCTTCATGCTTGAAACAATAACCTTCTTAAGTCCATTCACATATTTGGAGCTTTCTTGATTTCATTTACTGAATGAAGTGTGAATAATAATGGTGTTCCTGTAGTTGGCAGCAAGGGGTCATAAGAATAATATTGCAAACTGCTAAAATCTTCATCAATGGATGCAAAAGCTTTACCTGCACGTACACTCCCCCCACCCCACAAACACAAAATATTAAAAAAAAATTTTTTAAATTAACGAACAATCTTTGAATCCCAATCAATAGGATGTTGCACAACTTACAATAGTGAATTTCAAACTGACAAACACCAGCCCCAATCAATATCGGTGAAATTGTTTGTCTCTCACCCCAACCATATCATTAACAAAAAGACAATAAAGTTTACACCCACATAAGTTTTCTTTCTTAACTATGGTACTGGCCAAGCTAAAAGAAAAAAGTTTTATGTGGTGGTTGCATACGTGGTATTGTAGGCCCCACTCCATGGAAACAAATGGCGGTGGGTGGGGGATGAATGCTGTTTCTCTCTGTAAAAAACCTGCCCTGTAGTATCACCAAATCTTATCTCATCACAAGTTTTACACTGTCACTTTGCAAAAACAACTGAACCCTTGCTGGCCTAATGCACCTCTCCCTCACTTGTAAATAGGTGCCTCAACAAGCTGCATATTTCACTGTTCTGGGCAGCATGCGAGAGGAGATACTATATAATTGACGAGTGAATTCATTAGAACGCTCGAATTAGTCACAAGGCATATAAAACATCTAGGGCACTAGAATCCTAACCACAAGAACCAAACCAATGCATAACACTTAGTAAACCAATATATATTCCAAAGGCACGAGGAAGCCCCAAAACAAATCAGAAGATAAATGGCAATATTTTTTAATTTATGATGTCTTGTCAAAATAACACCATGAGGAAGACTGAGAAAGAGAGAAAAGTAAGGGGAAGGATTCATTAAAATATAATACGCCAAATGACTGTAAATGCCTCCATGTAACCATAGTAATTTGTGTAAGTATGCATGTGTGTATAAAATAAAAAATATTAACTAATGTGGTTCAAGGGCTGAAAGATCAAAAAAAAAAAACACATCCAAAGTATAATGTGCAGCTGAAATCTCCATCCTATTATCTAAAGATTAAGTACCTGGTGTTTTCTCCAACAACCTTAGAAAATAGCAACCTTGCTCCAACTATGTGCTCACTTCATTTCATTTTCCCTATTCCCATGTGTTTATCACCACCAGCAACAGAAAGTCTTTATTTTCATTAGACACCTGTTTCCACACAAACTCCCAGCTAATATTGATTAAATAGACTTCCAATCTGTGGATCTTCTGCTTCTCAGAAACAAAACAAAACACCTAGAAGAAACCTGAACTTATCCCCCAAATGCATATATGCACACACTAAAACAAAGATGAAAGAAGCTACTTTGATAATAAGTTTCCACTTCATTTCTAAGTAGTGAAACAACCAAGCAGTAGCATGGTCAATGTGCTCTGTTGCAGCACTGTGTACTGTCAGAGAGAATTATAAAGAAATCATCCAAGTGAATGAAGTCACCAATGGTCATTAGTGATATAGTAAAGTCATTATCGAAACTAATTTTACAGAGAGAAAAAGATGTTACAAAACATGAATAATTTAATTATAACAACATTTTCTAGTTTATGCATAAGGGTGAGAGAGAAGGTATTGCTGGAATGGATAACATACAGATTCTATGAAGTGCAAAATTAATGAAACACAGAAGGGGATTAAATTTGAAGATAACCCACCATATCTACATTGGCTACACTTCATCAGAAAAAGCACGGTGAGGGGACAGTAGGGTCAGCTGGCTTTGTTTTTTTACTACTTACATGGAAAGATAGATTGGACAGGAAAAGGAATATTATGAAGCAGAGAAAAAGTACAGGCATTGCTGTGTGGTTTAGAAGTTTGCTTCACAACCAATTGGTTGGTTACTAGGCACAATCTTACTCACAGCCTTGAGTCGGCCAGTACTCTTGTGAGTGATATTTGGGAGATGGAAACTGTGTAGCTATCCACTGTGTGTGTGTGTGTGTGTGTGTGTGTGTGTGTACTTTGATTTTAACAAACACGAGGAAAAATACTCAATATCATAGTAGAGAGTAATAGTTTAAGGCCAATACTGTTTGAAGAATGACAACATACTGGGGAAATAACGACCACTAGTTCAAATCAAAA
>NC_069001.1:20123207-20130054 GCF_001194135.2 Octopus bimaculoides | reverse complement strand
GAGAGGGAGAGAGGGAGGGAGAGAGGAGGAGAGAGATAGGGAGAGAGAGAGAGATAGGGAGAGAGAGATAGGGAGAGAGAGAGAGAGATAGGGAGAGAGAGAGAGAGAGAGATAGGGAGAGAGAGAGAGAGAGATAGGGAGAGAGAGAGAGAGAGAGAGTGTGTGTGTGTGTGTGTGTGAAAGAGACAGGCAGAAAGTGTGTATGTGTCTTTTTATGGTGAATACTGGAAAGAGATTTAAACACTGGTGAATCAACCAATAAACAGGCGCTTTCAAACAAATTGCCAAGAGGTATTTGTTCTGCTTTAGTTGTACAGATAATCTCTTGCTACTATAGCCATTGTAAATGCAGTGAAACAGCAACTGGCCTCCTGGAAACCTGTAACCAATGATGATATTTACATTATTTACCTTTGACGGATATTTGTCTTCATCTTGTTTTTTGTTAACACGTTTTGGCTGATATACCCTCCAGCCTTCATCAGGTGTCTTGGGGAAATTTCAAACCTGGGTTCTCATTCCTAAGGTATTTTTTGATGTTGTTATTATTATTATTATTATTATTATTATTATTATTCAGGTCACTGCCTGGAATCGAACTTGGAATCTTAGGGTTAGTAGCCTGTGCTCTTAACCCCAAGATTTCGAATTCGATTCCAGGCAGTGACCTGAACAACAACAACAACAACAACAACAGCAACAACAACAACAACAATAATAATAAAAAAATCGAAAAATACCTTAGGAACGAGAACCCAGGTTCGAAATTTCCCCAAGACACCTGATGAAGGCTGGAGCGTATATCAGCCGAAATGTTGTGTTAACAATAAACAAGATGAGAACAAATATCCGTCAAATGTAAATAATATAAATAATGTACATAATTCCTCATCTCTTAAATATAGAACTGAATGATGATGATGTTTACAAAAATGAACATAAAAAGAAAGAGAAAAAAAAGAGGGGAGGGTGTGTGTGAGAGAAAGAGAGAGAGGGAGAGAAATGCATGGAAAATGAAGAAATTTTAGATACTAATAGTTTAAACACCCTGTTCTGTTGACAAATAAAACTAAACAGAAAAATACTTTTATCTTTTTCTGACTGTTCAAGGGATGAGACATTAAAAGTAATCTCCTTCAGATATCTTCTCATTTCCATGTATATTAGTACCACCATCACTATATCGTTATCAGTAAGGTAATATATGTAAATAAAGACAACTGTCAACAGAAGATTGCTTTATTCAAACAAACAACATACACACACATGCACACAAATAAAAAAAAAAAGATAACATAATACAAATAAAAATAACAGTAAATAAAAATGAAAGCATGAAATAGGAACTGTTTCTTTTTAAAAGAAAGGCAAAATAATGGCAAGAAAGTAAAAAATAAAATTTAAAATATATAACAAAAGAAACAAAATAAATAAATGAACAAACAAACCAAAAGTGCAAGAATCATTTAAAAGAAGCTGAAGCAAAGCGAAGCAATAGAAAAACAAGCTACATGCAGGAAGGAAGAAGATGAAAAGTAAATTAAAACAATAATTGCAACAAGATTATTATCATTATTAAATAATAATAATAATAATAATAATGATGATGATAATAATAATAATAATGATGATATTCAGCCACATGCAGTTCTCTTTTCTAGGAGGGGAGTGGGGAATATTTTTTTATATATGAGCCCATTTGATCACAACATTACAAGCTGCACAAATACACAATGCTACATACAGTAACACATAGGCCTAGTTGACTTGGAGACACATCAGCAATGCAATACAAACTGAAGATTGTCCAGCTGGCAGTTCAACACCTGTCTTATATCTTGGACAACTGAAATTCTCCTGTTTCGACATTTCTGAATATGCGTGTCAGCACACATGCATGCATACATGATTTCGGCATGTTGGGTTGGTAGTTAATAATTAGTAAAGTTTAGTAGTATTTAGTAAGAAAAGCAATAAGAAATCATGCAGTTTCAAATTTGGGGGAATTTCTTAGGGTACCAAAAATTAAAGAAAAAAAAAAAAGAAATAGAACCTAAATATAAAAGGAAATTATAAAAAAAATACCATACCTATACCAAGCACATCTACGGTGGAGTTCATGTGTATATATGTATATGTGTGTGTGTGTGTATGTGTGTATATATATATATATATATATATATATATATATACACATATACAGACACACACACACACGCATACACGCACACACACACATTCACACACGCATATATATATATATTATTTATTCATTTATATATATATATATATATGTATGGGTGTATGAATGTGAGGGAACATGCATGTAACCTTGATAAATATGTATCCATCAAAGAAATAAAAGAAACACACCGCTAAAACAAGACAAGCAGAGAAAGAAAATTGAAAATAGAAATCCAGAGAGAATTTCAGCTATAGATCCTTCCATGACTGCATAAATAGCAACAACGACAGCAAAATCAATGCCATTCTGAATGATGGCTTCTAACAAGACATCAGACCAAGGGTTGCGAAGAAAAAGAAAATATGTGCAACTGCTTCCAAACACAACTGGTAAGTAAGAATTTAGGACGAAGCATAATAATACGGCTTGACTAAGCTGGTCCCAGTGTTTTTAATAATAATGATTGATGGTACTATATGATTGATGGTACATATATAGTACTATATAGTATGGAAAAAGAAGTGATTCCTCCCCTACTTAATTTTTCTCTCAACATATTTTGTCATTCATGCACACTGACATTGCTCATCTAATGCAGTATAATTTCATTTCTTTTTAACCTTGCATGTCCAATGCATTTAAGATTTATGTTTTGCTACCCTGTAGAACTGCTGTTAGTACGCAATCTACTTTTCACTCAGAGAGAGAAATCTTTTGTTACCATCAGAGGTAATAGCTCTCTGAACTTTCTGCAGCCTGTTCGTATTTTAGCAACTGTACTTTCAGAACAACCCCATCTGCTGCTAATTCAGTTACCTAAGTAATAGAAGGTATTTACTTCTTTTAGGCATCCTCCTGGGCATTAGAGAAAATCTATTTCCCATATGTTCCTAGTGTTTCCTGCTCTTGCATATCTGCCACATACAAAGTGTGCTTTCTCTGTTATACTATTGAATCTCTTGTGTGTCCATAGTTTGTGCTGGGTACACCATATGGATCCTCTACCTACGCCATTTCAACATAGTGAACTAGACAAAGAAGTACAAAATGTTTGAAGAAAAAACATGGTACATAAAAAAAAACCCAAAAACAAATGATGAAAAGAAATCATATAACAAAAGGGAAATGAAATGATGCCAAACACCAGGAGTAGACAGGGATATTAATAGATATCATAGAAAGAATGAGAGGAAAGACAATAGAAGGTTGCCAGGAATAACCAAAATTGAAAATTTCAAAATAAAAACACTGTAATAAGACAATATTTTAATAGAATAAGACATTCATCTTAAAAACCAAAATAAATGAGGCTATGAAATGGAATCTTCCAAAAATAATCGAAATGACTGACCATAAAAATGAGATTAATCATATGCTTTCTTACTATAAGAGCCTAATGTTAACACTAAGAAGATATATCAACACCTAGATACAAATAGCTAACTCAGAAACAGAATAGGTTCAAATAAATGTCAAAGTATAAGATAACATTAGAAAATTGCTGACAGAAAAACAAGATTATGATAGACCTATGCATTAATAGATATGCATAAATTGCAACCAGTAGTTATATAATTAAAATTTTCAGTTCACAATTTTAAGGTTCTGAGTCTGATCAGTCTGTATAGAAAGTAAAATTGGGTAAACTGAATCAGCAAAAAAAGGCAGTGACCTGGGCTGTACCTGTTCTTGGGTGGTAGATTTAATCTGTTATCCAGTTTAATACTGCCACCTGATCTTTGGGTATCTTTAATGGAATCTACTATGTTGCAAGTATTCAGGCCTCTGAGAATAACTTATGAAATATAATTTCCTTCTCCCCAGCCCCAACCAGTCATAAAGTCCCTGTAAAAAGGATTCATGAAAACCTGCATTCCTAAATGGAAACAACAAAAATATCAAATCACAAGGAAGGAAACAATTTACGTTCCATCTGACTCTTGTCCTACTAAACATTTCTGAATTCTCAGAAAGGTTTGAAGGTTGATACAATCAAGATAGATCTCTTGTTCTATATACATCATATAGCATTAGAAAATATTTTAGAAACTGTAAAATCTTTAATATCAGTCAATCAATCAATTACAGTTCATAGTCTTGAGTGCACAGCAAAAGGGACAACCTCTGCCCTCCATCGTTTTCAGTCGTCAACTAACCATCTTCTTCCCAATCATTTTTTATGTTGTTCACCCAGCCATTTCTAGTGTCTCTGCAGTATTAGCAGTTGTTAAAATAGAGAAAGAAAACAACTAGAAAACAAAAAGCCATCTAAAAATATCATTACTTGATACAGCATGCATTTTCAGAAAAGTTCTCTTCATAAATGAAACAGATTAACAGAAAAAAATAACACTGCATTCACCTGATTATATGACGTTGGGCTTAATAATGTCAAATAAAAACCCTAACAGATGAATAATGAGGAGTTTCTAACACTGACAAAATTTTCAAGGAATCACTTCAAGTCCATGTGTGAATGCTAGATACTTAGTGAAGAAAGACAAGTTGTCCTTGACAGGACATTTCTTTATATCAGACATGCATATTGCCTCTGCCAATCAATTTCTTTTTGACTAGCCACAACGAAAATATTTATAAAGAAGATGTGCTTTTTTTATTATGTTTTAGAATGTAAAGAAATGACAGAAAATACTGATTAAACTTCACTGCTGCCAGTTTATGTTTAACTAGGCACAAAGGCACTGTATTATTTGATAGCAAAATGAAAAGTGATATACATGCTTTTCTCAAGAGCATTAGTGGGCAAAAATAAAGTGAAAGGTCTCAACTGGAGAACAAGAATATATGACTACTCCAGCATCATGTAAATAACAAAAATAATAATTTTGAAAACTTGCAAAAAGTTACAAATTTCACACACTGGAGGACATAACTAGAAAGCAAAACAAAAAAAAAAAGCCAAGTTAACGAAGAAGGATTTGAAATCCATAATAAATAACAGCTTCTAACAATTGGCACATGACCACAAATTTTATTTCATCACCAAAACTGACCTTGGCAGGATTTGCCTAAAACACAGAGGGAGACAATAATGCTCCTAGAGGGATACAACAATGTTCTAACTTTTCCATAAGGCAACAATTTGGGTTTTTAGGGTTTTATGTTTTTGTGGGAGAGGGCACATGTGCACATAAATGTATGTGCATTAAAAATTTAACATATTTTATCACTCAAAGATGAATGATAAGATGGGCATTTTCATCTGCTACTCTAGTGATTCCATTGCCCAATACTCTTAGTAATAACACAATTTATATAGGATTGCACCTATTTATATAGTGAAGGCAAGTGGCTTAGTGATTAGGGTAATCAGCTTAGATTCATAAGGTCATGAATTCAATTCCTGGCAGCACATTGTGTCCTTGAGCAAAACACTTTATTTCACATTGCTCCAGTTCACTCAACTGGCAAAAATGAGTTGTACCTGTATTTCAAAGGGCTCGCCTTGTCACATTGTGTCATACTGAATCTCCCTGAGAACTACATTAAGGGTATGCATGTCTGTGGAGTGCTCAGCCAGTTGCACATTAATTTCACAAGCAGGCTGCTCCATTGATCTGATCAACTGGAACTTTCATCACTGCAAATGACAGAGCGCTAGTCAATTTATATAGATGAGGAAACAAAATAGATTTACTGAGAATACTAAATTGGAGAAACTAATTCAGAAAGCAAAATCTGCAAAGAAGCAATTATTATTTAGTCCCCTGTTCAAATTTGATTAAGTAGCACTATAATCAAGGGCTTTTTAATCAGAGTTGACCTATTTTCCCCCCCACTTTTTTTTGACAGGTTTTTTTTTGGGTTTTTGGCAAGTATAATGTATCTATGACTATATATTATCCAATGAAGCCTTCTTTTTTTTAAAAAAAAATCTACAAGGGTTTGATAAGAGAGATATGAATGTTTTTTTCAAGACTGCTGAGCAAATGTATTTGGCCTACCCATTACAATAAAAAATATATAAAATACAGCAGGAACAAAACAAATTATGATCATAGTTAAATCGAAATTACTGGTTATGAAGACAATTATTAGGGGAAAGGAATGAGAAGTAATCAAAACAAAGCAAGAAATTGAAACAAATAAAGCAAAATAGAAACTGCAATGTATTTAAGAAATTATGCAAGAAACATTAGTGATGATAATGAGGATAACTTAGATATTTTAATAAGACTCCTTTTGAGGTGAGGGGGTGTATTTTTTTTAAAGAAAAGACACGTTTTCATAAAAAATGAAACTGAATGAGGAAATGAAAATTAATAATATGACTGATATAGTTTGTCCAAAACGACAAATACCAATTATTTTCCCTCTTTTAACGAACAGATTTCAATATATGATTAGCATTTCTTTCAGTGGCCTTAGATACAAATTATACCAGGTATAAATTGAAATGAAGTTGTATCAGAAACAGTAGTGATAATTTAAAATTATAATAATAACGATTCTGAAAAGATCATATATTTTCAAAAAGTATTATGTAAGATTTAGTCGCTTCAGAGTAATGCATCAAATCTGCAGCTCTTCTGTTTGTAAGAAATAAACAATAAAAAAGTCATTAAATTAATATTATATTCACTAGGTTTCATATATATATACATATATATATATACATATATATATATATATATGTATATA
>NC_069001.1:20118046-20123173 GCF_001194135.2 Octopus bimaculoides | reverse complement strand
ATATATCCACACACACACACATACACATGTAGATACATATATCCACACACACACACCTTTTAAGAGAGCTTTGGTAGCAAAATGAAATGATGGCAGTCAGGAACTACAGTTCCTAAATATGATTGAAAAGAAATAGAAAAAAATTAGAAACACAATTTCAGAAAAATTGGGAAAATTATCCCAGAGACTTTAAGAATGAATGATTTAGTTCTTGTTTAGTCTCCCACTCAAGCTTCATTGAGTAGGACCTATAATAAAAGGTGTTCCAGCCATGATTTTCCCCCCTCCCTCACCTTCTTAAGAAAATCAAGAATCCCCAAATTACTGATCACAGAGAAAATAACTGCCACAATAACATCAAAGGCAAGTAACAGAGAATAAACCAATGAGAAGCAACACAGAAGAGAACAAAAGATAACACAAGAATCCCTACATCAGCTGGATACCGGATACATATTTACCACAGAAACATCTTCATGTTAATTGGTTAGAAAATTAGAAGGGTTAACCTACCAGATGATTTAACATCAACACAACAGTGCCGTCTGACCATACTGCAGGCAGAGACTGCACGACGCTGTGGTCGGACATAGGTATCCGAGTCAGAATCATTGGCTGAGCATCGCAGAAGCGTACTATGAGAAGATGATCTCTTGCGGTCTAAAGGCAAACATATGTCACGTGGTGTACGGCTACCAAAGCCATAAATGCGCCCACCTCTATGTCGGCCTGATTGTTTCCACTGTTCGTAACGGGCAACTCGTTCTTGTGCTCTTTGCAAAATGGCTTCTCTTCGGACCTACCAAAATAAAACAAAAAAGTGTTTTTAGAGAGAAATACAAATACATATATATATATATATATAGAAGAAGATATATATATATATATATATATATATATCTACACACAAAAAGAAAAACAAATACAAAATTTTGCAGCTATTTGTGAAACATTCTGCTAGTACTGCATACTTTGAATTCTAAGAACCATTATCTAAAGAGCTATACAGAGTGGCAAAACATTAAAACAATTTCATTAAAGCTTCAACAATCCCATGAGATTGTCTATGTATGAATGTGTGAGTGTACACATGCACAATGCAGGATCCTGATATGGAAAGTATATGTATATATGTATATAGGTGGGGCAGAGGTGCACAATGAGTGAGACTTACTATATTATAGGAGAGTATTGTAGTTCGCTTGAAGCATTGTGTATTGTTTGTAAAGAATATAAAGTTCTGAATGGTACAACAATGCACTATAATAAAAACAATGGGCTATATACCTATTGTAGTTTAGTCATCCATAGTCTGATATGATATTTCGGAATATAATTCCCTCTTTAGATATTCTTGGATGGGGTTGCTTTTCCAACGGCTTTTTTTGTTTTTGTTTTTTTGGAAGCATCTCAGCAATGGTCTCACAAAGCTCCTTCCGGAATTCCTCATGAGAAGTGCGCAAGGTCAGCCATGTCTCAATCTCGTGTGTGATGGTACATCCATAGCACTGCTTCTAAGTTATGTATTATACATGCAGCTTCCTTTTTTTCCCTTCTTTTTTCTTTCTCTTTTCTTCTTTTTTTTTTGTTATAAACTATAGGTGAGCATATTATCAAAAATAAACCTACATGCAGCCAGATAAAGCTAAATATTATATCGATTACCAACCTCCAGACCGTTGTTAATTTGGGGTCCTAGTCTGTGTATGAGTATAGCTTCCTTAATTCTTAAATTACCCAAATTTCTTTCATTGGCCTCAATTGTGACTGTTATGCTTTTATCAGTGTTCTGGCATCTGTCTAGATGTTTTCCAATGGAGGAGGCTCTTGTGTTCAGATGTTCTTTGATGTGGACGTGTAACGGTCTTGTTGTGCTTCCCACATAGAACTTGTTGCATTTGTTACATTGTATTCTATACACATTTACCCGTTGGCATAAATCTGTGTCACGGATGGGGCAGTTAGCTAGTGTGCATTGACTGCTGTCCTTTGCTTGTTTCTTTGCGAGGTGTCCTCTCAGAGAGGGGCCGGAGTGAGCTAGTTGTATGTCTAGCCCTTCTCTTCTTATGGCTCTTCGGATGGATCTAGTTATCCTCTTGCTAAAATGGGGTATTTTAAGGAAGCATGTGTTGCTGGGTTTTCTATGTGTTCGGTGTGTTGGTCGTCTTGGGTACTTAAGCTGATTTACAATGGATCTAGGGTACCTGTTGGTTTTCAATATATCTAGGAAGCATGTAGTGTGGGTCACCTTATCCTCCGTTTTGCTGCACTTACCCTGGATGTGTGCAAGTTCATTTCTGGCATATCCTATTTTGGCACCGAGTGGAAGTGCTGAATTGTATTGGACAAACATATCTTTACTGGCTGCTTTCCTGTAGAACTCGATGTGGATCTCCCCTTCTTCTGTTATATTCAGTTTCAAGTCAAGTAGTGATAGCGATCCAGTGATGCTGGAATATTCCAGAGTGAACTTTATGTTCATGTTATTGAACGTCAGCCTCTGCACGGGAGGATGCAAGTATAAGGATGTCATCTACATACCTGGTAAAGAAGATTTCTATCTATCTAGGTCGTCCCACAGGATGCCCCAAGACTGTTTCCACATGTTTTCCCCATTCATCATAATGGTCCTCAGCTCCTGTACCCCTTCCATACCAGTATCCTCCAGCAAGTTGTCGATATAGGTCGTCTTCTTCCTTTCTCTCCTGGTTCTTCCTTCCGTTGGTTGCTAGAGCACTAGTTTGTTAGCAATTTCATTGGTATGTCTGATGCAGTGTCCAGCTAGCCTCATCCTTCTATGCTGTAGCTTCAATGTTACTTTTGGTAGTCCCTGGTATAAATCGGTGTTTGTTGTATGATTTTACCAGGAGACTTTGAGTGCCATTCTAAGCATCCTCGTATAACAACTGTCCAACTGCTTCTGCAATGCTTTAGTGAGCGTCAATGTTTCAGCCCTGTATAGAAGAATAGGCCCCACTGTTGCCAGAAACAACCTCACTTTCAATTTCCTTGCTAACTTTGAACTCTAAACCTTTCTCAATCTATGGCATGCACTCCAGGCAAGAGCTTTCCTTGCTGTCTTTTTCAGTACTTTGTGTCCATGCACCAAAGTATCTGAAATTTTCAACTACCTTCAGCAACTTACTGTCTCTCACTTTCACTGACACAGGCATTTCGTGGTTGAATACTAGCAGTTCTGTTTTCTCTGCATTGCAGTACAATCCTACCTTCCCAGCACCTCCTGTGTCTGATCTGTCCTCTCTGTGAGTAATGCCAGGTCATCAGCATAGTCTAGGTCAGTTACTGTCACTGCTTGATGCCATCTACTTCTTTGCCTATACAGTTTGAATCCCAGTTCTTCTTCCTTGCTCTTGTACATTCTATGCATTACATAATACAAGAAATAGAGAGAGCTACAAGTGACCTGAAAGAAGGAAAACAAGCTGGTCTTGACAAAATCCCACCAGAAGTACTAAAAAGATGTGACTTAGACGACATCATCCTTGAATTTGCAAACAAACTACTAAACGACAATGTGAAGCCAGATCAACGGTCTGAGATAGACTTGCTACTGCTGCCCAAAACTGGAGACCCAAGTGATACAGGAAATTACAGATGGATCAGTCTGTCATCCATTGTTGCAAAAATGGTCAACAAGATGACATTTAGCCGAATACAGCCTAAGGTAGATAAATAATTGCGACCAAATCAAAATGGATTCAGATCAGGATGGTCAATAACATCTCACAGTGTCACACTTAGAAGATTGATAGAGGGAGTTAAGAGATATAACTGGAAAGCTATCATTATCTATGTAGACTTTAAAAAGGCTTTTGAATCAGTACATAGAGGAATGATGATGAAGATACTTCTACCAAGAATTCTGAGAGCAATAAGTAAGCTGTATGAGAACACCAAAGCGAAAGTGACCACACCTGATGGAGAGATGGAAAACTTTGAAGAAAACACTTATACACATCAATATCCATCCTTAGACATCAGAAAGATCAGAAATGCAACAAAAATTTAAAATAACAGAGTCAAATGAAAGAGTGTCATAGAAATATGGGACAAGATACAAAATTAATGAAACTCAACTAAACCTAAAAACTCAAAATAAAATATTCTCTGTAGCTTCTTCACAATTTGCTGGAGTGGCTGTCTTCATGATATATTTATGCACCATGCAGTGAAAGAGAAGAAATTATCGACTAATTGAAACATTTTGCCCCAGTTTAGACATCATTTTTTGAAAATTGTAAAATATCAAATTAGACATTAGTATAGGAAAAAATTGACTTGGAATCCAACAGAAAAAAGCATATTAATTTTTAAACATCATAAATTATCCAGATATATAAGCAACCTCAATTACAATTGGATCAAAGTTAAGGAAAAATTATTTGGAGAAAAAGTACCTGTCACCTGACTGTTTCAAATTCTACGTTCAACAACAATAACTATGCCGACCAATTTTTATTCTTAAAGATGATGCAACACTTGCAACGTAAAAAAGTAGGGGGAAAATGATGAGAATCAGAAATTACTCATTTTGCCCTCGTTGCCAATTTTGACATCCCTGCTTTCCATATAAAAGCATGGTTGTATGGTTAAGAGGTTCTGTTTTATTATGCAAACTTTTCAGCAAGTATCTTCTATTATAGCCCCAAGTTAACCAATGCCTTGTGAGTGAATATCATACATGGAAACCAAGTGGTGGTTCATGGTATTCCATTCTGTGTGTATGTTGCTGTTATGTGTGTTTCTTTGTGTTTCACTCACATTACTTGATGACTCACATTACTTGATGACTCACTCACATTACTTGATGACTAGTGTTGCCATAATGTAGCAGATCAGCAAAAAGGACTGGAAAAATAAGCAGCAGATCACTCCAAGGAAGAGCCCTTAGCATAGCTGCAGTTCAGTGACAAGTTAAAAGACCACACACACACACTTCAATGGAATTTGTCAAAATGTCGGGATCAGAGATTTCATGTTGGTGAAGAATAGATTTTACCAATGATCGTTCAGTCAAAATGGCTGACAAGAGCATGAAGCAAAATTACAGATGAATATAA
The DNA here is from genome assembly GCF_001194135.2 of Octopus bimaculoides. Classification (NCBI taxonomy): domain Eukaryota; kingdom Metazoa; phylum Mollusca; class Cephalopoda; order Octopoda; family Octopodidae; genus Octopus; species Octopus bimaculoides. The sequence goes on along the minus strand of NC_069001.1, from coordinate 20,118,092 downwards.
AAGTATATATATATATATATATATATATATATATATATATATATAT
>NC_069001.1:20106478-20116352 GCF_001194135.2 Octopus bimaculoides | reverse complement strand
CATACCCAATGACTGGTGTAGCAGCATAGTCAAAGGTAAAAGTGATGCATTAGATACGAATAATTGGAGGTATCGAGTTGTTGGATTAGGTAATGAAAGTCAGAGAGGGTCATAGCCCAACTAATTAGGGAGAGAGTCAGTCTAGATGAGATGCAGTTTGCGTTTGTGCCAGGGAAAAGCACCACTGATGCTATATTTCTGGTAAGACAGCTGCAGGAGAAATACCTGGCCAAAGATAAACCTTTGTACCTGGGTTTCGTTGACATGGAGAAAGCCTTTGACAGGGTCCCCTAATCCCTTATCTGGTGGTTAATGAAGAAACTAGGCATGGACGAGTGGTTAGTGAGAGCTGTGCTAGCCATGTACAGGGATGCTGCCAGTAAGGTGAAGGTTGGCAATGAATACAGTGAAGAATTCTGAGTAGGAGCAGGGGTCCACCAAGGATCAGTCCTAAGCCCCCTCTTATTCATCATAGTCCTCCAGGCAATAACAGAGGAATTCAAGACAGGATGCCCCTGGGAGCTCCTCTATGCTAATTGCTGAGTCACTATCAGAACTAGAGGAGAAGTTTCAGGTGTGGAAGCAAGGTCTAGAATCGAAGGGCCTTAGAGTAAACCTAGCTAAAACCAAAATCCTAATAAGTAGGAAGGCAGACAAACCACAAATCCCTTTCGGTAGATGGCCCTGCTCGATCTGTAGAAAAGGCATAGGTAGAAACTCTATTGGATGTACCCAGTGTAAGCTATACATAAGATATGCAGCAATATCAAAGGAAGGCTAACTGGGAAGATAGTTTCTGTGTGTGGCAAATGCTCAGGGGCAGTAAACACTGAAAATGTGCAGAAAACAGCTTCCGTCGCATTCCAGGGAGAAAAACTAGTAGTTGATAGTTTCTGTTACCTAGGTGACCAAGTCAGTAGCTGAGGTGGATGCTCTGAGAGTGTAGCTACTAGAATAAGAATAGCCTGGGCAAAGTTCAGAGAGCTCCTACCTCTGCTGGTGACAAAGGGCCTCTCGCTCAGAGTAAAAGGTAGCCTGTATGGCGCATGTGTGCAAACAGCCATGCTACATGGCAGTGAAACATGGACTGTGACCTGCAGAGGACATGCGCAAGCTTTCAACGAATGAAGCCAGTATGCCTCGCTGGATGTGTAATGTCAGTGTGCATACACGACAGAGTATAAGCACTCTGAGTGAAGAGTTGGACATAAGTAGCATCAGATGTGGTGTGCAAGAGAGATGACTGCATTGGTGTGGTCATGTGTTGCGTATGGATGTGAAAAAGTGTCACAACCTAACAGTAGAGGGAACCTGTGGGAGAGGTAGTCCCAGGAAAACCTGGGATAAGGTGTTGAAGCACGACCTTTTAACGTTGGGCCTCACCGAGGTGATGACTAGTGACTGAGATCTTTGGAGATGTGCTGTGCTTGAGCAGACTCGGCAAGCCAAGTGAGGCCGTAACCATGGCCTATGCCAGTGCAGCATAACCAGCCCATTTAAGAGTACCTTTCAATCATTGGGCAATAAACTGCGCTTGTGAAGAGCATGGTCGGTGCCAGTGCCGGCCTGACTGGTCCCGTGCCGGTGGCACGTAAAAAGCACCATTCGAGTGTGGTCAATGCCAGTGCTAGCTAACTGGTCCTGTGCTGCCTGACTGGCTCCTGTGCCTGTAGCACATAAAAAACCGTCCAACCCATGCCAGCATGGCAAGCGGATGTTAAACAACAATGATGATGATGATGATGATGATGATGATGATGAGGATGTACATATACAGTACCTATGCACTTCTGCACACAAATATAACTGAGCCAACACAAACACACACATGAATGTATATTAAAACATATAAATAATGATGTAGGTGGTATGTGTTCTGATGGTCTACTCTCTTTTCTGGATTGCAAAGTCATTTGAGCACAAGGTCATGAACCAAGTATTGGTTTTGTGCATATGTTTCCATATCTAATACTAATAGTCCCACTTTGGCTGTCTATTGGATTTAGTTACCACATTGATATCTGGTGTTGTGATAGGGCAGGACCCATAAGCTCCCAATTTTACTTCCATTTCATATAGATTACACCTGCTCAAATGTTTTGAATATGTAAAAACCTTGATTAATTCCTGGGTTGGTACTGGAACTGACACATTTGTAACCCTAGGTAAGTAGGTCAGTTAATGAATGGCATACACAATCTATGAATGTCCTGTCTGAAGTGGTGAACATTTTGCAATCTCATGTACAAGTTGGGTTATGACTTATAGAAGTGCACAGGCAGGAGTTCATAGCTGCATGCCACTAAATCGTCTGTGGAAGCCATGATAAAGTAATTCAAGTGTCACAGTTACATGCAATATATTATGTTTTGTCTAATGTAGAAGGTACAGTAGAATGCATACTCAACTCATATTTCTTTTTCTTACAGAGTCTGGTGGAGTTCAATCTGTCATTGTGGAAGGTATATGGTGTCTATAGTAATGTTGTTTAGATTTCTGGGAGTGCATATTGTTAGTGGATGAATATGGCCTGACAATAGGCAGGTAAATCTGTGGTGCCATTAGTGCTGGTAGATGCTATATATATATATATATATATATATATATATACAAGTATGTAGAGGAGTGGTTGATGGTATATGAATAAATACTGAAGATGTATTAATGTGTCTTTTGCGGTGTGTAATATAATTAATGGATATATGTGGTGTGTTTTGTAATGTCATGTAATATTATGGAGTGATGACTATGGTGGACAAATGTGGAAAACAAAGTTGAAGAACTCAAGGTAAGGGAATTTGTTTTTCATTCAAGATGATAATTTAGATAGTGATGTCAAGTTACATCTTGTCTATTTCTCAATAGGCCATATACAGTATAAGTCTGTCCTTGAAAGAGTTTCATCTTAGGCCAACATTAAGTTCTTGCATCAGAGATATCAACTCTATAATCTGTTTCTTCGTTGTGGAATCTATTGTCCAGAGAGCAAACTTTTAAGCATCTCTTGTTCAGAGAGCAGTTACACAGGCTTTGTGGGTGAGTTTTACCTTTCTTCTTATGGCTAAACATTTGCAATCTTACGTTGGGCAGATAAATGCAACAAACTTTTACTGTGCTGAAGCACTGCCTTAAAAGATTTTAGTCAAAGAAATTGATCCCAGGACTTATTCTCTGTAGGCCTAGCATTTATTCTAACCGGTCTCCTTTGCCGGACTGTTAAGTTACGGGGATGTAAATGCACCAACATCAGTCATCAAGCGATGGTGGGGGGACAAAGACACACACACCCACAGTTCATAATGTGGGTGCGCTGAACCACAAAACTTTTTTATGTCTGCATCTCCTTGGTCTAGTGGGTAGATGATGTTTTTGTTTCTGCAAATCTAGATCTCACAAGTGCCATATCATAAGGTGGGGCAGCTTTATTAAAAGTGGTTTTATATGGGAATAAGCTGGAGATACACCTACTTATTTTGCTAATAACTGAGAGCGTTACTGAAGTTTTTATTTACAAAGATGGTTTCTTTGTTGGGTTTGTCAGAAGTAGAGTGGTCTGTGGTGAGATACATGTCTTAGTAGTCAATTATTTTTAGATTAGAATTAATGGTAATTTTTAGGTTTTGTTATTTGACTATTGTGGTGAGTTTATTTTATCTTCATGCTATTATTCTGTGTCCACTTCTGTTAAGAACAACTCCAAGTTTACCATCTCTGCACAATTCTATATCAGCTTCCTCTTTTGTTTAGCCAATTTAGAATGTTTAAGTCTACAAATTGAGCAGTCTCAGCCCTGTTAAAGCACCTCATTGCTACATTAAACTATTCTTCATCTTATTTTCACCCAGTAAAATAGTCACGAAATAACAGCAATTTTCTGGCATTCATAATTATATTAATGCCAGAATCAGTAATTGTAGCATGTAGCTTGCTGAACTTCATGGCTTGGAGGTAGAAGGGGTTTGTTGCAGATGTTTTTTGAGACTGAAGGGTAGAATACTACAATGTCAAATTATTTAAATATATAGTTGGGTTCATTTGCTTGAATCGTTGAATACTGCTCCATGTCTTCCATATCCAATGTTTAAAAGTAGAGACTCTTCTAATTTGAAGAAAAACAAATGTTGATAGTTTCTTTATGCTGCCTATTTCACTTTTGGTAGGACTGATTAATCTGTAAATAGGGTTCTAGAATGAAGTCATCTCCTTGTGAACAAAAAGCAACTCCTCAATTCATTGATATTTAGCAGAGTCACCTATGGGAGCTGAATGCTGGATTATAAAGAAAATTGATAAAAGGAAAATTGAAGCATTTGAACAAGTGTTTTAGACACATTCTCAGAATAAGCTGCATGGATAGAACATATGAGTGGGTCCTTCACAAGATGAACTATCACAAAAAGAAAATGGACATTCACCAGCTATATACTTAGAAGACAAGACCTTGATAGACATGTTCCTGTTGTCTCTAATTTGGTAATTAGACATTTTGCCTCGTCAATAACATCACTGTACATTCTGTACATTCTATATGCAAGATTTTGTGATACTGTCTAAAATAGTTTGTTACAAATGCCTCTATCTGTTTCATATACGTTCTTTGTCTTATCAGCTTTTATAAATGGGTAGTGTAAGCAGGTCGAAGGCTATTGTGTGTTTACAAGATCTTCCAAATGCAAGATTTCTTTTCAGATGCACGATGCTGCTGTCTCCCCATCCCAGGGTCTTACAGGCCCACACCTTCCACACCCTCAGAGTTGGCACACTTAATGTTGGCACACTTAATGTTGGCACATTGAAAGGTAGATCTGGTGAGATTGTTGAGATGCTTGAACGGAAATGTGTAGATGTGTGCTGCATCCAAGGAGTAAGGTGGAGAGGAAGCTCTGCTAGATTCCTCACAGGCAAAGAACATAGGTATAAGATATTTTAGATAGGGAACACTGATGGGATTAGGGGCGTCGGTGTACTTCTCGCAGAGAACTGGATTGATAAGGTAATCGAGGTAGTCAGAGTATGAGATAGAATACTTATGCTTCGATTAGTGCTGCAATATGGATTAGCAATCATTATCTCGGCTTATGCTCCTGGTGGACGCACTAGTCAGATTGACTACATTTGAAACCAGGAAAAAGGAAAGATGGCAACTTATAAATGCCAAAACCTTCCTGGTGAAGAATGCACCCCACAACATAGGTTAGTAGTTAGTGACTTCAGGATCAGGGCTGAATGGATGCCTAGAAGACAACCAGCATGGAAAAGAAGGGTATGGAAGCTTAAGGATCCTCTGAATGGACAGAGATTTAGAGATGTATTACTTGATGCTTTGGATGAAAAAGAAGAAGATATAGCATCACATAATGTGGAAGACAACTGGAGGTTTCTACAGGACAACTTGTTGAGGGCTACTGACCAGATCTCTGGCTGGTGCAAAGTCTCCTTTTGACCTAAGGTAACGTGGTGGTGGAACAATGTAGTTGACAGGATCATTAGGGAAAAGAAACAGGCTTGGAAGGACTGGAAGAGCGGTGGTAGTAAGGAACTGTACCAGATCACCAGAAAGGAAGCTAGGAGACAGGTTTACTTAGCCAGAGGGAAAGCAGATAAGAAAAAATTTGCCAATGTTCTGCGCCATGAGGACCAAAGACTTGAAGTGTTTCATGTTGCAAGACAGAGAATCATGATGTCATAGGAGAGAAATGTGTTCACATGGATGATGGCTCACTTGCATTTAATGAGGCTGCAAAGAGAGAGAATTGGAAATGCCTCTATGAAAAGTTGCTAAAAGAAGAGAATGAATGGGAGAAAAACAGTCTGCCAAATGTCAACCTGACAGAGGGACTAGCTATCCAAATTGACAGTAACTTGGTAGATAAAGCAATTAAGGGTATGAAAACATGGAAAGCACACCAGCCCATCAGGAATCACTGCACAGATGCTTAAAATATCTGGCAGTGTAGGCTATAGGCTAGTCACCCATATAGTCAACCAGATGATACATGAAGAAGTCATACCCAATGACTGGTGTAGCAGCACCATAGTCAACTGCTACAAAGGAAAAGGTGACGCACTAGATAGGAATAATTAAAGAGGTATCAAAGTGTTCGATCAGGTGATGAAAGTCACGGAGAGGGTCATAGTCCAACAAATTAGAGAGAGAGAGTTAGTTTAGATGAGATGCAGCTTGGATTTGTGCCAGGGAGGAGCACCACTGGTAAGACAGCTGCAGGAGAAATTCCTAGCCAAAGATAAACCTCTGTACTTGGCTTTCATTGACATGGAGAAAGCCTTTGATAGGGTCCTCTGATCCCTTATCATCTGGTAGTCAATACAGAAACTAGGGATAGATGAGTGGTTGGTGAGAGATGTACAAGCCATGTACAGGGATGCTGTCAGTAAGGTGAGGGTTGGCAACAAGTATAGTGAAGAATTCCGAGTAGAAGTAGGGGTTCACCAAGGATCAGTCCTCAGCCCCCTCTTATTCATCATAATCCTCCAGGCAATAATAGAGGAATTCAAGACAGGCTACCCCTGGGAGCTCCTCTATGCTGATGACCTTGCTCTAATAGCTGAGTCACTACCAGAACTAGAGAAGTTTCAGGGGTGGAAGCAAGGTCTAGAATCGAAGGGCCTTAGAGTCAATGTAGCAAAAACCAAAGTTTTAGTAAGTAGGAAGGAAGACAAATCACAAATCCCTTCAGGTAGATGGCTCTGCTCGATCTGTAGAAAAGGCATAGGTAGAAATTCCATAAGATAGTGTAAGCTATGGACACATAAGAGGTGCAGCAATATCAAAGGAAGGTTAACTGGGAAGATAATATCTGCATGTGGAAAATACAGAGGGGGAAACAAACATTGAAAATGTGCAGAAAACAGCTTCTGTCACATTGCAGGGAGAAAAACTAGAAGTAGTTGATAGCTTCCATTACCTAGGTGACCAAGTCAGTATCAGCGGTGGAGGCTCTGAGTGTAACTGCTAGAATAAGAATAGCCAGGGCAAAGTTCAGAGTGCCCTTACCTCTGCTGGTAACAAAGGACCTCTTGCTCAGATTGTGCGAATAGCCATGCTACATGGCAGTGAAACATAGGCTGTGAATGCTGAGGACATGCTAGGCTTGAAAGAAATGAAGCTAGTATGCTCCATTGGACGTGTAATGTCAGTGTGCATACACAACAGAGTGTAATTGCTCTGAAAGAAAAGTTAGGCATAAGAAGCATAAGATGTGGTGTGTAAGAGAGACAACTGCGCTGGTATGGTCATGTGTTACATATGTATGAGGACAGCTATGTGAAGAAGTGTCATACCCTAATAGTGGAGGGGACCTGTGGAATAGGTGGGACGGGGAAGTGAAACTTAGGATGAGGTGGTGAAAGAAGGAAGACTTGGGATGAAACATGACCTTCAAACGTTGGGCCTCACAGAGGCAATGACAAGCGACTGAAACCTTTGGAGATATGCTGTGCTTGAGAAGACCCGGCAAGCCAAGTGATATCATAATGTTGGCCTATGCCAGTGTCGCATAACAGGCCCATTTAAAAGTACCCTTCAATCGTCAGGCAATATGCTGTGCTTAAGAAGAGCTATTGAGTCAACCTAAATCATTGCCGTGGTCAATGCCAGCACCGCCTGACTGGCATGTAAAAAGCACCATCTGAGTGTGGTTGATGTCAGAGCCACCTGACTGGCCCCCGTGCCAGTGGCACATAAGAAGCACCCACTACACTCTCAGTGTAGTTGGCTTTAGGAACAGCATCCAACTGTAGAAACCTTGCTAGATCAGATTGGAGCTTGGTGCAGCCTCCTGGCTTGCCAGTCCTCAGTCAAACCATCCAACCCATGCCAGCATGGAAAGCAGATGTTAGAAATGATGATGATTATTATTATTATTATTATTAGGAGAGTTTTGAAAAAGTTGTGGGAATTTTATTGGATCTATTACTAAATTTAAAGTTTTTGATTAATGTAATAAGATCTTTAAATCTAATTCTTGTATATGTGTATGTGTGTGGGGGTGGGGGGTAATAAATTTAACCCCAAAACAATCTTATGTAGATGAACAGTGCATACATTTATGGAAGGAAAACACCCTAGATGTATTAAGCTAAGCTGAAGAAATGCTTGTTCCATTACAGAAATTGGTAAACAAAACATCCAGTGGTTTGTGTAAAAGCTATGGGGACCAAGTCAAATTGAAGCACCATCACTGATGTGGTCTGGCAGCATTCTAAGCAGTACTTTTATTTTTGGCATACAATTCTCTTTAACCTTCTAGCATTCAGATTACTCTGTCAAATGTAATGCTTATTTATTTACACTGTTTTGTGAATAAATAAGCATTATCCCATAGCTTCAAAATTTCAATGATGTGATGGTTGTTTATTAGAATGACATTACAAAGGTGACCGCTTTAAATGCTAAAGAATTAAGATGCTTTTTTGAGATGGGACAGTTACCATTCCATGTTTGTGTACACATTATGAGTGTTATACACACTGATATGTGTATATATGTTTGGTACCATTGAATTGTGTTGGGAAAGGAAGTGCCCATGCCCATTTATGTTTCATCACCTTTGAGATTAGTGGGAAAAGGTTATTTCTGTAACTAGGAACTTAACCTGAATGCTTGCAATTGACTTAACTTTGTGAAAGACATCCATAAACAGACAATGGTATTAAATAAGGAAACTGATTAAGTCTACCAACCAACAACTCAACACAATGAGCCAGAATTCCACAAAGCATCCCATCCAACACTAACAATTCTGTCAAGCTCCCATCTTATACTGATTATTTATTTTATTGACCTCAAAAGAAGGAAAGGCAAAGTTGACCTTGGTAGGATTTGAACTCAGAATTCAGAGAAAAGGATCAAACACTGAAAAGCATTTTGTTCAATGCTTTCACATTTTGGGTTTTTTTTCTTTTTTGCTATCTTAACTATATACGCTTACCATGAATAAGAGTTTTTAGGGGTCAGCACATTGCAAAAGAAAAATTATTCCACCACACCACACACACACCTAAAATGGTTTCTTACATCAACCCCAGTACTTGATAAGTACTTTATTTTATCAACCTCTAAAATGGATGAAAAAACATTGTCGTGGTTTCTTTTGTGAAAACTGCAAATTCATAATACTTTATACATTTTCTCAAAACAAACATTAAATTTCAAACACATCTGAAATTTTGAGGAAATACTTGAATTTCAGAGGTCGTCACTAATCCCTAGGCAGATAAAATATGAACTTGAAAAACAGACAAGGAAAACTGGAGAATTTTAATTTTCCAACTGACTACTATGTTGATATGACCCAGGGTTATATAGCTTGGTAGGGAAGACTGTGTAGAAATAGCACTTCCTTGCATTCTATCCACAGATGCCAATTATTTGACATTCTTTTACTTGATTCAATCATGCTGCAGCACTGCCTTGAAAAGTTTTAGCCAAACAAATCAAGTCCAGCACTTATTATTTTAAAACCTAGTACTTATTCTATCGGTCTGTTTTGCCAAAACTGCTAAGTTACAGGAACATAAGCACACCAATACCGGTTGTCAGGTGGTGATGGAGTGACAAACAGACACACATATAGATATATATATATATGACAGGTTTCTCTCAGTTTCTGTCTACCAAATCCACTCACGAGGCTTTGGTTGGCCAAAAGCTTATAGTATAAAACACTTGCCCAAGGTAGCACACAGTAGGACTGAACCTGAAACTATGTGGTTGGGAAGCAAGCTTCCTATCACACAGCCATGCCTGTGCCTACAGCCATGCCTGTGCATATTGAAAAACAAAGTATTGCTTTGTAGAAGTACAAAATTTGCTGGAATTGGCAATTTTATATATGTACTAGCAGAAATACCC